>NW_027331919.1:3660608-3813243 GCF_048418815.1 Hemitrygon akajei | reverse complement strand
ATGGTTGCCGCAAGAGGACACAGGTTTAAGGAGATGGAAGGTAGGTACAGAGGAGATGTCAGGGGTAAGAAAATTACTCAGAGAGTGGCGAGTGCGTGGAAATGGCTGCCGGCAATGGTGGTGGAGGCGGATACGATAGGGTATTTTAAGAGACTTTTGAATATGTACATGGTGCTTAGTGAAGGGCTTTATGTTAGCCAATTCATTTCAAAAAGAGGAACTTGTTCGGCACAACTTTGCCGGCCGAAGAGCCTGTATTGTGCTGTAGGTTTTCTAAGTTTCTATGAAAACTGCGCAACAGACAACATGGGTCCCAGCAACATGCCATCCAGGACTCTCGCTCTCTCAACAGAGCCTCCTTGTGTTATCCATATTAACGAATCCCCTGTCACGGCAGCTCGCCTCTGCTCTCCCGCACATTCCTTCTGAGTCACAGAACATTAAAGAGAGTCACAGAGCCACCAAACTGCTGTCATCAACTACCATCACCACCCACACACACACACACACACACACACACACACACACACACACACACACACACACACACACACACACACACACACACACACATACCAGTATACCAGTATCCGAAGTGTGTTGTTGTATATGTGTGTAGAGGTGTGTGGTATGCATTTCGAGGCTGGAATGGTATATATGGGTGGTGATATAGTGAGCCCTACAGGGAGTGGTGTCCACGCAGACATGGGGGTCACATGTAAAGTTGCTCCGGCACCATCGCAGCACACTCTAATGGAGTCAGAAAAACTGCAAACGTCCAACCCTCTCATCAATACCCAGTCATTCGGCTTTTGTGTCTCGAATTGAGTGTGCCTCTCGGAGATGGTGTGTGTGTGTGTGTGTGTGTGTGTGTGTGTGTGTGTGTGTGTGTGTGTGTGTGTGTGTGTGTGTGTGTGTGTGTGTGTGTGTGTGTGTGTGTGTGTGTGTGTGTGTGTGTGAGAGAGAGACTGGGTAATGTGCTGCGTGAGAAGGAAGGAAGGGGAAGGGAGAAGAGGCGAGAGAAAGGGTGTTAAGATTGCCGATGCTGAAGAAGTGTTGTGGAACCACACGACGGGCCTGTGCATGCAGAGATGTGGATAAGCTCAGCTCCTGCTGATAGATATCCAGTGGAAGGGGGGGAGTGTAATACTGGACGTGATCTCTCCCTTATACTCCCCACAATTGCTGTGACTCAGAGATTGAGGAATGAGGGAGCGGGGGGCGACTTAGATGGGGAACGTTTAGCGGCTGAGTGTATCTCACAGAAGGAGAGGGGCATAGGGGACGTACAGGATGTGAGAGGGGATAGAGATATTGTGTGAAATAGAGGCGGAAGAGCAAAATAGATGAAAGTCCGCGTAGAATGAGAGAGAGGGTGAGGGAGATGGAGGCATAGAGAGTTGGGGGTGGACAGACAGCGTGTGTGTGGGCGTAGACTGAGACAGAGCGACAGAACAATAACCCCTGGAAAGTCCAAACAAACTCTCCCGGGGTCAGACACAGTGTGGAACTCCGTTCACACCATTCCATCATACAATGCCTGGGTCCGACACAAAGTGCAACTCCCTCGGCTCCGTCCCATCAAACACACCTGGAGTCAGACACAGAGCAAAATCTCCCTGTACACCGCCCCATCACACATTCCCGGGTTCAGACACGCAGTGAAGTTCCCTCCATACCGACACTTCACACACTCCGGGGGGGCAGACACAGAGTGAATCTCCCTCCTCAATATCCCATTATACGCCACTCCTGGGGTCAGACACCGAGTCTTTCGCTTTCTATCTCTCTCTCTCTCTCTCTCTCTCTCTCTCTCTCCTCTCTCTCTCTCTCTCTCTCTCTCTCTCTCTCTCTCTCTCTCTCTCTCTCTCTCTCTCTCTCTCCTCTCTCCCTCTCTCTCTCCTCTCTCTCTCTCTCTCTCTGTCTTTCGCTGTCCTTAAGATTAGGAGCGGGGATTGGGGATTTTACCTCACCAGTCCTGCTGGTCAACAGTTGACAGAAGAATTTGCTTTCGTGGATAGAGAGATTCTTGCTGAGGGTGTAGGCATACGAGACAGGTGGTCTGGCAGTGTACCAGAAGGGACTTCGCAGTTATCCTGGATTCAAGGGTCGAATGCAACTCATCGGCATTTAGTCGATATTGGCAATGGTTCCTGTTCGTCTCCTGATACTGTACCCTAAGAGTCTTCTCGTCTTGGTCGGAAGTGATCGAAGAGTGACGAATCTCTGTCAAAAAGAAAAGTAAAGCTCTCGAAAGTTTTGATAGATTTTGGTAATGTTAGAGATCTAGAAGATTATAAGGCTAATAGGAAGGAGTTTAAGAATGAAATTTGGAGAGCCAGAAGGATTAAGGAATACCACAAGGCATTCTCCAAGTATGTGAAGAGCACGAGGATAATACGTGAAAAAATTGGACCAATCAAGTGTGACAGTAGAAAACAGTGTCTCGAACCGGATGAAATAGCAGAGATAGATAGATAGATAGATAGATAGATAGATAGATATATAGATAGATAGATAGATAGATAGATAGATAGATAGATAGATAGATAGATAGATAGATACTTTATTCATCCCCATGGGGAAATTCCACTTTTTTTTCCAATGTCCCATACACTTGTTGTAGCAAAACTAATTACATACAATACTTAACTCAGTTAAAAAATATGATATGCATCTAAATCACTATCTCTAAAAGCATTAATAATAGCTTTTAAAAAGTTCTTAAGTCCTGGCGGTTGAATTGTAAAGCCTAATGGCATTGGGGAGTATTGACCTCTTCATCCTGTCTGAGGAGCATTGCATCGATAGTAACCTGTCGCTGAAACTGCTTCTCTGTCTCTGGATGGTGCTATGTAGAGGATGTTCAGAGTTTTCCATAATTGACCGTAGCCTACTCAGCGCCCTTCGCTCAGCTACCGATGTTAAACTCTCCAGCACTTTGCCCACGACAGAGCCCGCCTTCCTTACCAGCTTATTAAGACGTGAGGCGTCCCTCTTCTTAATGCTTCCTCCCCAGCACGCCACCACAAAGAAGAGGGCGCTCTCCACAAATGACCTATAGAACATCTTCAGCATCTCACTACAGAAATTGAATGACGCCAACCTTCTAGGGAAGTACAGTCGACTCTGTGCCTTCCTGCACAAGGCATCTGTGTTGGCAGTCCAGTCTAGCTTCCCGTCTAACTGTACTCCCAGATACTTGTAGTTACTTAATGAATACTTTGCTTCAGTATTCACTATGGAAAAGGATCTTAGTGATAGTGGTGACAACTTGCAGCAGACTGAAAAGACAGAACATGTAGATATTAAGAAAGAGGATGTCATGGAGCTTTTGAAAAGATCAAGTTGAATAAGTCGCTGGGGACCGGATGCGATGTACACCAGGCTACCATGAGAGGCGAGAAAGAAGATGACTGAGCCTCTGCCGATGATCTTTGAGTCATCAGTGCGGACGGGAGAGTTTCTGGAGGATTGGAGGGTTGCGGCTGTTGTTCCTTTATTCAAGAAAGGGAGTAGAGTTAGCCAGGAAATTATAGACCAGTGAAGTCTTACCTCACTGGTTGGTATGTTGATGGAGAAGATCCTGAGAGGCAGTATGTATGAACTTTTTGAGAGGTATGATATGTTTTGGAATAGTCAGATTGGCTTTTTCAAGGGCAAGTTGTGCCATACGAGCCTGATTGAATTTTTCGAGGATGTGGCTGAACACGTTGATGAAGGAAGAGCAGTAGATGTAGTGTATACGGATTTCAGCAATTCATTTTATAAGGTTCCCCGTGGGTGGTTTATTGAGGAAGTAAAGAGGCATGGGATACAAGGCGACATTGCCTTGTGAAGCCAGAACTGGCGTGCCCCCAGAAGGGAAAGTGTGGGTGTGGACGGGTCATATTCTGCAGGGAGGACGGTGACCAGTGGGATGCCTCAGGGATCTATTCCCGGACCCTTACTGTTCGTGATTTTAAAAACAAAATGACCTGGATGAGGAAGTGGAGGGATGAGGAAGTAAGTGCGATGATGACACAAAGGTTGGAGTTTTTGTGGGTAGTGTAAAGTGTTGTCAGACGTTACAGCGGGACGTTGATTGGATGCAAAACTGGTCTGAGAAGTAGCAGATGGAGTTCAACCCAGATACGTGTTAAATTGTTCAGTTTGGGTAGGTCAATAATATGGCAGAATATACTATTAAATGTAAGAATCTTGGCACTGTGGTGGATCAGAGAGATCTTGGGGTCCGAGTTCATAGGACGCTCAAAGCAGCTGCGCAGGTTGACTCTATGGTTAAGAAGGCGTACGTTGTATTTGCCTTCATCAATCATGGAATTGAATTTACGAACGACAGGTAATGTTGCATCTGTATAGGCTCCTGACCAGACCCCACTTGGAGTACTGTGCTCAGTTCTGGTCGTATCACTACCGAAAGGATGTAGAAGCCATAGAAAGGGCGCAGAGAATATTTACAAGGATATTTCCTCGACTGGGGTGCATGCCTTATGATAATAGGTTGAGTGAACACGGCCATTTCTCCTCGGAGCGAAGGAGGATGAGATGTGACCTGATAGAGGTGTATAAGATGATGAGAGGCATTGATCGTGTGGATAGTCAGCGGCTTTTTACCAGGACCGAATTGGTGTCCACACGGGGACATAGGTTTAAGGTGCTGGGGACTAGGTACAGAGAAGATGTCAGGGGCAAGATTTTTTTTCTGTTCTCAGAGAGTGGTGAGTGCGTGGAATGGGCTGCCGGCAGCGGTGGTGGAGGCAGATACAATAGGCTCTTTTAAGAGGTACATTTAAGTACAAGGAGCTTTGAAAAATGGAGGCCTATGGGTAAGCCTAATTATTTCTAAGGAAGGGACATGTTGGCCACAGTTTTGTGGGTGGAAAGGCCTGCAATGTGCTGTAGGTTTTCCATGTTTCTATGCTTCCATATTTCCACCTACAAAGGTTCACTTAGACGAGTTTTCTTGTCTGTTCTGACTGTGCTCTGCGTGACATTTGCTCAGCCCTGTAATATCACCCCTCCTCCTGTAATTCTTCCATTCTCTCACGTCTAAAAACAGGGAAACCCGAAATATCGCGCCTCCTGCACCCCATTCTCAATAATGTCTGTAGAATCATATTCACTGTGTTGATTCATGCACTGACCTCAACAGCGCTTCTTAGAAGCCTCCTGAATTGAAAATATATTACGGAGCTCAGGGCATCAGTCGCATCATATACAACGTATTAATTCCTGCCTTTTTCTGAGGTCTTAACAATATCTGTCTCCATATCGACTCCGCTGTCTGCTCTCGAACTCTGAATCCCAACCCCCTGCAAATCGAGTTCAACAACTCTCCTAAAATCTCTCATGCACAGTACTGACAAACCTTCCCGCTAGGATATCAGTTCCCCTCCAGTTTATGTGTAAACCGTCTTCTGTACAGATCCCACCCTCCTTGGAATAAACACAATGAATTCTGAATACCTCCCACCTGCACCGTAGCTTGAGTCACGTGCTAAACTGTATGGTCTTCCTAGGTCTGGGCACCCTGGGACGGGTGGTGGTCGTGTCCTTTAATTTAATAACTAAATCCCTGACCTCACTCTCCAGAACCACCTCCCCATGCATATCGATTTCATTGGAACATATATGGACCAGGACGTCGAGCTGCTCGCTCACCCACTTAAGAATCATAGAATATTTTTGCAATTGTAGTTGAGCCTCTTTCTATTGCACATTAGGTCAACTACATTATTTCAAGGTGTTAGGGGAGGGGCCATAGAACATTTCCATTGAAATCCTCTCAATTCACATCTGACCCTGTCGTGCTCTCCACCCTCAAAATGTGTAGTCAATTTAGCCGCCACTATTCGTTCACATCAGTTCAGTTTTGGGTCCCATTCACAGAAACCATCTATTTCTTCCCTCCACACTCGATTCAGTTTTTAGACAATGGGGTTTGAACGGTCTTCTGCGCATTAAGGATTTGTGCACTGAAAGTATATTTAATAGTTTTGATAACCTGTACAGTAAATATGGCCTTCCGCGTAATCATTGATCTCAATACCTGCAGATTCTCCACTTTGTCAAGGAAAAATCTCCCTCTTTTCCTGATCTACCACCTACTATGTTGTGTGCGACAAACTCACTCTTAGCTTTAATAATAAAGGGCTGATCTCTGTACTATACTCGCAGCTGATGTCTTTGGGAGTTCAAGATCTAAAAAAAACTACGACCAGCTGGGAGGATGACCTTGGTGTGGATCTGGCTGTGGGATATTGGGCAAAAGCACTGAATAGGGTTCATTCCCCGTCATCATGTGCTAGACTGGGGCTCATGCAATTTATAGTTTTAAACAGTACATTTAAGTAAAGCCAGGCGTGCTGACATATATCCTGGGACAGACACTGGCTGTGACAGGTGTTCCTTCTCTCCGGCTGGTTTAGTGCATGCATTTTGGTCTTGCCCTCGGCTTGATGGCTACAGGGCACTGGATTTTAAAATTTATCAGTGAGGTTTTTGGGGTGACACTGAGCCCTTGCCCGCTTATAGCTGTATTTGGTGTGGCAGATGATGTTTTGGGTTTAAATGCAATCCAGTCGGATATAATTTCACTTACATCGCTTTTGGCCCGTAGGAGAATCTTGCTGGTCTGGAAATCTGCCACTCCCCCATCTACTGCTGCTTGGTTAGAGGACGGAATGTTTTTTTTTCTGAAATTAGAAAAGATTAAATTCACTCTGAGGGAGTCTGTGAAGAAGTTCTATTCGAAATGGGGGTCTTTCTTGTCATATTTTGGGAGTCTTAAGGATTTACCTACTTGCTGAGGGCATTTGATTGTACTTGGGAAGTTGCTTCCCTTTTAACACGCATATGGTTTACCTCACAGAGTGGTTGATGAATTCTAACTTGAGTCTATTCTGGATCATCTGAGATGTTGTAGATGTGTGTGGGGCTTCGTCATGAAGTAGTGTGGGGGTATGGCTGTGAAATGTCCGTTCTTGTGTTTGTGAAGTGTTGTATTGTAAATACATTATCTGTCTTTGTATGCTTGGGGAGGGCGGGTGAGGGGTTTGTTTAGGGGTAAGATATAAAAGCAAAATGGAGGAAAATATAAATCATTATGTATCCTATATTGTGCCGTTCCTTCAGTAAAATATTTTATAAAGATAGAATCATAGAGAAGGAATGGTGTGCTGTGAAAAGAGGAAGGAAGGGGCGGAGAGTGGGGCCAAAGAAAGGGTGTTCAGTTTGCAGCCGTAGGAGCAGAACGTGTGAGGCGCCATTTTCTGGCTCCCTGTCTTTGTTTGGAGTTTGTTTAAACGCCGAAATCCACTGACCCATGGCCAGGAGTCACAGACAGAGAGAGAATCCTTCCATAAAATCCGATCACACACTCCTGGAAACATACACTGAGTAACGCTCCCTCCGCAATGATCCATCACACAGCCCCGGGATCATACACAGAGTGCAACTCCCTCCATATTGTTTCAACACACACTCCGGGGTCACACACAGAGTGAAGCTCCGTCCACAGCGTCCAAACACGCATTTCCTGGGTCTGATAACCAGCGAAGCTCCCTAAATATTATCCCATCACACTCCCGGTGTCAGACATGTGAATTACCTCCCGGTCCATCGCAGCACACCCTACCGGAGTCAGCAAAAGTACGAAACCCTCTCCCTCCTCCGTTCTCCCCACTCACCAATACCCAGATTTTCGGCTTTCCAGTAGTCTTGAATCGTGTGTGACTCTCGGAGATGGTGTGTGTGTGTGTGTGTGAGAGCGGATTGTGTGCTGCCGTTAGAGGAAGGAAGGGGAGGAGAGAGGAGGCCAGGGAAAGGGTGGTGAGAATGCAAACACTGATGCAAGTTGTGTGGAATCACATGACCGGCCTGAGCATGCAGAGTTGTGGAGAGATTCAGATCCTGGCGATCGATATCCATGGTACGGAGGGAGGTGAAACACGAGACATCATCTCCCCTCATACTCCCCACAATTGCCTGTGTCACAGAGTGGGAGGGGAGTGGAGGGACGACGTATTTGGGGTGCGTTTAGCGGGTGGTGTGTATCACGGAGACAGGGAGATGGGTACGTACGCGATGATAGAGACAGCGAGGTGTGCAAGAGAGGGTGTGGGTGGCGGAGACGGGAGTGGTGTACTGCAGTCTGTATGACGGTGACTAGGAATAGTGTAGGAGTAGGGTGACGGAGTCGGGGAGTGGTTTTGGAGAGGGAGGGGGTTATGCATATGGGGGGGGGAGGTTTGTATTCGAGTTACTGTGCAGGGCCTGACTCTGTGTTGGTATCGTTGAGTGGTGAGATACTGCTGTGGTGCAGAACCTGTCACTGTGTCAATGTCACGATGAGGGGCGTGTTCATGTCAGATGTGGGTTGTGGCAGTGACACCGAAACACTTTCAGTGTCCCATTGAAGAACATCTCCGTGTCACAGTGAGGATTGTGTGTCTCGTTCATTGCTTATGCAAACGGTACTGTCCAACTGCAATCAAGTCTCACTAATATCTACCGTGTCAGGCTTAGAGGCGTTGGCTCCTGACCTGAGCCGGTCTGCCCTTAAAAACATACTTCCTGCACTGAAGTGTACGCCGCTCAGAACATGAGTCCCAGCAGGCTCAACCTTTTGATTCTCGACTCAATTCCCGGGGTCAGACATTATTGCAGCTCCCTGCAGACGTCCCAGCACACACTCCCGGGCTCAGACACAGAGTGAATCTCCCTCCACACCGTTTCCTCACACACTCCCGGGGTCAGACACAGAATGAATCTCCCTCCACACCGTCCCATCACACACTCCCGATGTCAGACACTGAGTGAACCTCCCCCAACACCGTCACATCACACACTCCCGGGGTCATTTACAGAGCGAATCTCCCTCCACATCGTCCCATCACACACTCACGGTGACAGACACAGAGAGAGGCTGCACCCGTACTGTCCCATCTTTCACTCCAGGGGTCAGATACTGAGTGAAGCTTCCTCCACACCGTCCCATCACGCACTCCCAGGGTCAGACACAGAGTGAAACTCCCTCCACAATGTCCCCTCATACACTCCCGGGGTCAGACACAGAGTGAAGCTCCCTCCACACTCTCATCACTTACTCCCCGGGGTCAGGCACCGAGTGAATCTCCCTCCACATCGCCCATCACACGTTCCCGCTGTCAGACACAAAGTGAAGCTCCCTCCACACAGTCCCATTACAGTCTTCCCTGGTTAGAAAGATATTTAAACTCCTTCCCTCCGTCTCTGTCATACTCACTTCTCGATGGAGACGGTGAGTACGGTTTTAATATCTGCATTTTCATTTAAATCTCGCTGTCGTCCATCCTGTTGAGGATCCTCTGCGTCTCTGAGCTCAGCGAGACTGACAAACACCAGATGAGCGGCTGATAAAGAGAAGAGCCGAGAGCAGGGGGAGGAAGTGCTTGGGAAGAGGGAGATTGAGGGTGTGAAAGGGGGCGGCCTGGAGAGATGAATGTGGCGTGTGGGGAGTAGTGACAGTGGGGAGAAACAGAGAGAAGGGGGGTAACGGCAAGGTTAAGTTTTGGCGGATAGAGAACCGTGATTGACAGGGATCAGAAAGGGGTATCACTGAAAGAAGGGGAGGTCACGAAGTGGGAGAGAATGGAGAGAGAGGTGTAGAAATGGAGAGGATGGATTGTTGGAGGGTATTAATGAGTCCCAGCAGGCTCAACCTTTTGCTTCTTGACTTTTTCAGAAGTCTTAAAAACTTTTATCCCAGCAACCACTCAACTATCTGTAATGGCGCTTTTATTTACATGTCCCTGCAACTCTAGTTTCTACCACCACTCTCCCCTTTTAATGGCAAACCCTACCGCTGGGATATTAGTTCGATTCCCGTTCAGGTGTAAATTCAGAGAGTTGTTCATGGGAGAGGAAATGAAGGAGCTGAGCAAGGTGGGGGCGGTGTGCCCGGCCTCCAGGCTGGAGTTTGTGCTGCCCCCCAGTGTTCGCTCGGCAGAAGACAATCTCTGCTCGGAACAATTGCAGATTACCGTGGCATTCAAAATGCCCAGGGGGTCTCAAGCTGCATAAATGTGTGTGGTGTGTGTGTGTGTGTGTGTGTGTGTGTGTGTGTGTGTGTGTGTGTGTGTGTGTGTGTGTGTGTGTGTGTGTGTGCGCGCGTGTGTGTGTGAGTGTGTGTCCGTGTGTGTGTGTGTGTGTGTGTGTGTGTGTGCGCGCGTGTGTGTGTGAGTGTGTCCGTGTGTGTGTGTGTGTGCGTGTGTGTGTGTGTGTGTGTGTGTGTGTGTGTGTGTGTGTGTATACATAATGCGTGAATGTATTGACTGATATCCTGCATATGCTTGCTAACTTGATAATTTATACATATCATGTACGCTCCAACCATAACTCTTAAACCACATTTTAAACTGAATGTATTTTTTTTCTAACTTTGTCCACACCTGCACACCGGCTCCCTTTTTCTACGTATATAGTGGTGACGGTAACGACCGCATACCATCGAGGAATCTCGTTCTCGTCCACAGTACCTCTTTTCCGTTCCCCTAACTAAGACAACACTATCGATACAACTCGCCATGTTTCACCCCTGCTGAGCCACAGAACCATAGTCACTGCCAGAGACATGACCTTTGAGACTTTCCCCTGCTTGGTCATTTGCACCTCTCTCCTCCCATCCGGAAGCATCCAAAGTGGTCTACCTGTTATTGAGCGGGTTGGCCACAAGGTGTCTCTGCACTGGGTCTGTCTGTTTAACCCCTTCCTGCCCGTCACCCAGTTTCCTGTACCCTAAACGGTGGGTGTAAATGCCTTTCTACATGCCCACCCTTACACCCCCGCAGCTTCCCGAATGATCCCGAGTTCATCCAGTTCAAGTTCCAACGCTGTTCCCCAGAGTGTCACGCGGGATGCGTGTGGGTGTCACGGTATGGAGTCGCTTATTATAATTCATATTATAATTATATAATAATTATATCATAATTCCAGACGTTGACCCCGGACCTGAGCTCATCTGTCTTTCGTACAATACTTCCTGCATTGAAACTTGCGCAGCTCAGAATTTGAATCCCAGCAGGCTCAACATTTTGCTACTTGACTTTGACGGAGGCCTTAACAACATCTGACCCAACAACCACTCAGCTTTCTGCAATGGCGTTCTTTTTTACATGTCCCTGCAACTCTATTTTATTTCACCACTCTCCCTTTTTAATGGCAAACCTTACCGATGGTATATTAGTTTCAATAAAGATCGGGTGTAAAGTGGGAGGGTTGTTCATCGGAGAGTAAATGAAGCAGCTGTGCAAGATAGAGACGGTGAGGCGCGGCCTTCAGGCAGGAGTCTGTGCTGCCCCCCAGTGTTCGCTCTGCAGAAGACAATCTCTTTGTGAACAATTGTAGATTACCGTTTATTCAAATTGCCCAGGGGGTCTCAAGCTGCATAAATGTGTGTGTGTGTGTGTGTGTGTGTGTGTGTGTGTGTGTGTGTGTGTGTGTGTGTGTGTGCGTGTGTGTGCGTGTGTGTGCGTGTGTGTGTGTGTGTGTGTGTGTGTGTGTGTGCGTGCGTGTACGCGCGCGAGCGCGCCTACGTAATGCTTGAATGTGTTTTCTTGATATCCTACATATGCTTGCTATCGTTCCATTTTATACATATTGTGTGTGCTTTGTGCCATGTGGGACTGTTGGCATTGCAATTAACAGCAGGTCCTGGCTGTATTCATGGACAGTTCTCTGTGATGACATTACAATAAATCTTAAATTGAAATTAACTGAAATGAAATGAAACCGTTCCTTCTCTTCAGTGGAAGAGAATCTGGTGATACATATATCTGAAGTTCTCATGTTACGAACCCCGTAACTGGGTCACTTACCAGCAAAGATAGAGATGTCCGTTGAATTCTGATGATACGATTTTTAACAGTATTTATTAGTAAAAATACACAAAAATAATATCAATGCAAACATACAGACAATATACGTCGTCAGTACTAAATCTAAAAGTGCGGGTATATTAATAATCAATAAGAAATAAGCTCTATCGTTGTCTAGGGGATAAATGTATTGTCCGATGGAAATATAAAATTCACTCAGTTGAACAGGCTGCAACCTTTTGGGGACTGCTGTGTGGCAATGGTTGGAGAGAGAGAGAGATTTTGAGAAACTTGCCGGCTTTCCTTTTATGATTTCGATCCGTCGGAGTCTCGTTGGTGTGGCCGTTCACTGCTTTAGCTAACCCGTTCTTCCGTGGCGAGCCGCCAATTCCCAGGCAAGCGAAAAGGACGCACACGAATCCCCCACCGGCTGTCGCTATTAAACTCTGTCACGGGATTTCTAGCGTTTCTCCTGGTGCGTCTAAAGGGGTTGTTCCCCAGACCCTATTTTATCCTTACTCACGGGGTCTCAGATGTCAATCAGGTTGGGATGATGCAATCCCTCAACCAGCCCACTCTGGTCGTCCCCTGAGGGCTTCAATGAATAGTACAGTACTCAATACACAATTCCGTCTCCAAGAGACAATAGGGGTTTTTGTTTCGCTGAGGCCAGGACACATTGTGGATTCTCTCTCATTTCCTGGGTTCCAGACACGAATTAATAGCGAGATAACGATTCTCAAAAAGGAGGGGGCGACTTTCTACCCTTCGGCCCCTCAGAGTTGTGGCACATTCGTAACACTCATTCCAACCCTAATGTTAAACTGAAAGTTTTTTTTATTTCTGGCCACACCTGCACATACACAGGTTTGCAGAAACGGCTCCCTCTTCGTTCCTATATACTGGTGTCCATAACACAGACAACATAGATCTGTGCCGAACGTCTCTCTAACTTAGAACGACCTAGGGTTTACCCATGGACCAAACGCGAGGAAAGCTGCCAATGCTGGAAATGTTGGTGAGACACGGCGCAGACTGGGGGTCCGTTTCGCTGAACACCTACGCTCGGTCCGGCAGAGAAAGCAGGATCTCCGAGTGGACAAGCATTACAATTCTACGTACCATTCCCATTCTGGTATGTCTATCTATGGCCTCCTCTACTGTCAAAATGAATCCAAACTCAGGTTGGAGGAACAACACCTTATATACCGGCTGGGTGGCCTCCAACCTGGTGGCATAAACATTGACTACTCTAACTTCCGTTAATGCCCCTCCTCCCCTTCTTACCCCACCCTTGACATATTTGGTTGTTTGTGCTTTTCTCTCTCTCTGGCCATCACTCTTTGCCTGTTCTCCATCTCCCTCTCGTTCTCCCCTCCCTCTTTCTTTCTTCCTTCGCCTCCCGTCCCATGATCCTTTCCCATCTCCAGCTCTGTATCACTTTCACCAATCACCTTTCCAGCTCTTAGCTACATCCCACCCACTCTGGTCTTCTCCTATCATTTCGCATTTCCCCCACTCCCCCCCCCCACCACTATTTCAAATCACTTCCTATCTTTCCTTTCAGTTAGTCCTGAATAAGGACCTCGGACCGAAGGGTTGACAGTGCTTCTCTCTATAGACGCTGCCTGTCCTGCTGTGTTCCACAAGCACTTTGTGTGTGTTGTGTAGGAGTGGATGCGGGTCACTGAGAAGGTGTTGCTTGTAGGCGAGGGATGGGTGACGGAGACGAGAGTGTTGTAATGCAGTCTCTGTGACAGTGACTGAGAATCGTGTAGGAGGAGGGTGATGGAGTCGGGGTGTGGTTTTGGAGAGGGAGGGTGTTCTGCATACGGGGAGGACTGTATTCGTGTTACAATGCAGGGCCTGACTCTGTGTTGGTATCGTTGAGTGGTGAGATCCTGCTGTGGTGCCGAGCCTGTCAGTGTATCAGTGTCACGATGAGGGGCGTGTTCATGTCAGATGTGGGTTGTGGCAGCGACACCGAAACCCTTTGAGTGTCCCATTGAAGAACATCTCCGTGTCACAGTGAGGGTTGTGTGTCTCGTTCATAGCTTATGCAAACGGTACTGTCCCACTTGCAATCTAGTCTCACTAATATCTGTCGTGACCGCATACCATCAAGGAATCTCTTTCTCGTCCACAGAACCTTCCTTTCCCTTCCACTAACAAAGACAACCGTATCGATACAGCTCAACACATTTCACCCCCTCCTTTCGAAGCCTCAGAACCACGTTCAGTGCCAGAGACCTGACCGGTGAGACTTTCCCCTGTTTGTTCATTTGCACCTCTCTCCTCCCATCCAGAAGTATCCAACGTGGTACCTGTTATTGATCAGTTTGGCCACAAGGGGTCTCTGCACTGGATTTGTCTGTGTAACCCCTTTCACCTTCCTGTCTGTCACCTAGACTCCTGCATCCTACACCTTGAGTGTAAATACCTCTCTATATGTCCTCCTTATCACCCGCTCAGCTTCCCGAATGATCCCGCGTTCATCCAGTTCTAGTTTCAACGCTGTTACGCACAGTGTTTGAAGTTGCAGCTGGATGACCTTCTTACAGGTGAATTTGTCGGGGACTCTGGAGGTCTCCATGCCGTCCCACAACCCGCAAGGCAAGCAGTCAACTCTCCTGTCAGACATGCTTACTGCTCTTTCTAACTGCAATTATAAACGAAACAATAAATAAATCGAAAAACACATTTGCCAACAGTTTTGTGCCTTCTCCCACCGGGGACTCTTCTCCTTATAGCATCAAACTGATAAGCCCTCCAACTTTCACGACAAATACTGTTTACTCTAACAAATGGCTGCTGCGATTGGCCACACCTTTACTCCGAGGTAAGAACCCTCTGCTCCGGTTTATCACACGGATACAGATTCAAACAATGAATGAAATTCACCCCACGCCATCCCATCACCCAGACCCGGGGTCAGGCACAGACTGAAGCTCCCTCCCTCCGGTCCCGTCACACCCTCCGGGGATCAGAAGCTGCTTTCCTCTCCCCATCCCCAACACTCCGCCGATCTAGTGTCCTTCATTATGTGTCTGTCTCGGAGACTGTGCGTGTGTTCGTGTTCAGATGGTGAGCAGGGAAGAGCAGAGAAGTGGAAGAGGTTGAGAGGGAGGGAGTAGTGACGTGGTGCTGAGACAGTGGTCACTGGGAGAAAGTGGTGTGGAACCGCAAGACCGGTCTGTCCACACAGAGCAGTGAACAGGATCAGAACCGAGAGATCGACATCCGGAGGAGGGGGTTGGGTGTTGTAACACTGGACATCACCGCTTCCCCTTCCTCCCCAGAATTCCATATAAACCGAGTGGTGTAGAGGAGCGGGAGGGTTGATTGAAACGTGGAGAGTGTAGGGGATGGAGCGGGTCAGGGAGACGGGGAGAGGAGATGGGGAAGGAGCAGATAACGGAGATGGCATGGTCTGTAGGGGACGGAGGGTTGCTGGAGACGACTCCAGAGCTCCCTCCATCCCCTCCCCCCCCCAAACACCGGGCTCCTCTCTCACCAAAACCCTGATCTTCGGCGGTCCAGTACTCCCGAATTATGTGTGCCTCTCGGAGGTGGTGTGTGTGTGACTGGATGGAGTGCTGATGGAAGAGGAAAGAAGGGGAGGAGAGGGGGGGTCAGGGTAAGTGAGGTGAGATTTCAGTCACTGATTCAAGAGGTGTTGGAACCACAAGGAAGCCTGTGCAGGCATAGTTGTGGATACGCTCAGGACCTGGTTATAGATATTCAGTGGAAGGCGGGAAGTGTAGTAACAGACACTATTTCTCTCTCATAGTCACCATAATTGCCTGTGAACGCAGTAAGGGAGGCTAATGGGTCGGTGACAGAGATGGGGATAGTTTTAGGCGATTGAGGAACGAACGAAGACGTGGGAGGTGCCCGAGGAAGTTAGGGGATAACGGAGACGGGACGTATGCAGGAAAAGGAATGGGTCACGGAGACGGGGTAGCCTGTAAGGGAGGGACGCTGACTGAAAGTGAATCGTTGTTGTGTGAGGAGTGTGTGACAGAGACAGGGAGTAGTGCAGGTGAAGGAGAGGTTGACGAAGACGGGTTGGGGTTTAAGTGATGGGGTGGGTCAGGCGGACGGGGAGGAGCGTAGTGAATGTTGGGGATGACACATGGAGAATGTGGTCAGGGTAGAGACTGTGTCACGGAGACGGGGCAGATCGTAAGGGAGGACGGGTGATGGAGATGGGAGTGATGTAGTGGAGGGAATGTGTGACCGGGTCGAGGAGTAGTGTAGGAGAGGGAGTGTTTGACGGATTCGGGGAGGGGTTTTGTGGAGGGAGGTGGTTATGCACAGCGAGGAAGTTTCCTTGTTGCAGTGCAGGGTCTGTCCGTGTGTGGGAGTCACGATGAGGAGCGTGTTGGTATCACGACGACGGTTGTGTCGGTGACACAGAAACTCTGTAAGGGTTTTTTCAGTGTCCCTTTGAAGATGGGGTCGGTGTGTGTCTTTCTCACGGCCTATGCCGTCTGTGAATTGATCCTTCCCGCTGTCTGTCGATAATTCCTCAAGTTCCTTGTTCTACCCTACCCCCAGCAATTCCCACCCGATGAGCTCAAATGACTCTGCTCTTTCTACAGAGCAGAGAAAGTAAATCACACAACAGAGCAGACCCTTCGGTCCAAGAGTTGTGATATACCAATTAAACTGAATTTCTTCTGCCGACACAACATCCATCTCCCTCCATTCCCTGCACACCAACGTGCCTGTTAAAGAGCCACTTAAACGCCACTATGGATCTCCCCCCACCGCCAGCGCTGCCAGCACGTCCCAATCATCCCCCAATCTCTGTGAAAACTAAAACTTGCCACCATCATCTCCTTTGAACCTACTTCATCTCACGTGAATGCAGGTTCTGTGATATAAGACATTTCCACCCTGGGGGTAACAGATACAAGCTATCTGGTCTACTTGCGTCTCGTATTGTTATAAACCTCAAAAAGAAATTTATCTCGAGGTTGCACCTATCCTTTTCCATAATTACTTTGTATCTAATGGCATTACCATCACTAGATGCAAAGTGATCACCGACACAAACTTCTGACACCTGACGTGTCCTATTCGATAGGATGAGATCAGGTATTGCACACTCTCATTGGGACTTTCTATCCACTGATTTAGGAAACTTTCCTAACTGATTAAGAAGACTATGCCAGTCGTCCTTTCATAGTTTGAGGCTCACAGTCAATACCAAGAATGTTAAAATCACCCACTGTCACAAACTGATGTCTCTTACAACAGACACCGAACTCTCCACCGATCTGTTCCTCTAAATCCCCAGGACTGTTAGGTGGTCGATAATGTAGCCCCATGAACGAGTTCATACCTTCTTATTCCCCACTTCCACCTTTAAAGCCTCTCCTCAGCCTAAATTATATATGCATTAGCACGAATAAAACAGCGGAAAACTGGAAGGTTGAGCTAACAGAACATCCCCTCCTGCAACCAAATCTTACTAATGGCTAAACTATCATGCTTCCGGTCGTTGGCCACGACCCTGAGCACATCTGCCTTTCGTACAATACTTCCTGCATTGAAACGTACGCAACTCAGAACATGAATCCCAGCAGGCTCAAACTTTTGCTTGCTGACTTTGTCTGACGTCTTGGCAACATCTGCCCCAACAAGGATTCCACTATCTGTTCAAACATTCTGGTTATTATTCCCCTGCAACTCTAGCTTAAACAACCACAACGACCCCTTTTTAAATGGCAAGCCTTCCCGCTGGGGCATTAGTTCAGGTGTCAACTGAGAGAGTTGCTAGATGGCGGGGAAAATGAAGGAGCTGCACAACGTGGGGTGATGTGGCGCAGCCTCCCGGCAGGACTCTGTACTATCCCCGGTTTTCGCCCGGCAGAAGACAAGCTCGGTTGTTGTAGTTTGTAGATTTCGGTTGCTTTTATAGTGCTAGGACCTCAAGCTGCTTATATATACGCGTGCCCGCGCGCGCGCGTGTGTACAAAATGTTTTGAAGTATTTTACTGGTATCCTACTATCTTTAAATTTTATACATATTATGTGTGCTCCGTGCCTCGTGTGACAGTTGGTTTTGTATTTTGCAGCTTGGTCTTGGCTGTATTCATGGGCATTCATGTGTGATGGAATTGAAATTAAACTTAAATTCAATTGCCTTGAAATGAAATAAAACTGTCTCGTCTGTAGAGGCCGCACTTTCCGAGGAAGAGAGCCCAGTGATGCACATATCTGAAGTCCTCGTTCCAGCCCTAACTCTTTAGCCACATTTTAATCTGAATGTTCTTTCTAAGTTTGGCCACACTTGCACATACATAAGTTTGAAGAACCCGCTCCCATTTCTTACCTAAATACTGGCGACGATAACGACCGCACACCATCGAGGAATCTCGTTCTCGTCCACAGTACCATTTTTTTCCCGTTCCCCTAACAAAGAGAACCCTATCGATACATCTGGCCAGATTTCCTGCTCAGCCACAGAACCATAGTCTGTTCGAGAGACCTGACCGGTGAGACTTTCCCCTGCTTGGTCATTTGCACCTCTCTCCTCCCATCCAGAAGTATCCAAAGTGGTCTACCTGTTGTTGAGCGGTTTCGCCACAAGGGGTCTCTGCACTGGGTCGGGCTGATTAACACCTTTCACCTTCCTGTCTGTCACCCAGTTTCCCGTGTCCTGCACATTGTATGTAAATACCTCTCTATATGTCCTCCTTATCTCCCCTTGGCTTCCCGAATGATCCCGAGATCATCCATTTCCAGTTCCAACTCTGTAACGCAGAGTGTTAGAAGGTGCAGCTGGATGACCTTCTTACAGGTGAAGTTGTCAGGGAATCTCACGCATCTCGTAAAGGAGTATTTAACTCTCCTGCCAGACAATGCTACTGTTCTGACTTTGCGATTATAATGATAAAAAGAACAATAATTAAACTGAAAACAAGTCAACCAACACTTATGTGCCTTCCCTCACCCAAGACCCTCCTCTTTGAAGATTCAAAGACATAAACTATCTGATTTCCACTCAAATCCAATTCCCGCCAATCTTTCCCTCGAGTCCGGCTCATCACACACACACACACACACACACACACACACACACACACACACACACACACACACACACACACACACACACACACACACATTCAAACACTGAGTGAAAATCTCTCCACACCGTCCCGTCACGCACTCCTGAAGTTAGACACTGGGTGACGCTTTCTCCGGACTGTCCTATCGCACACACCCGGGTTCAGACACAAACTGAAGGTTACTCCCCTGGGTCCATTCAGAAATTCCGATGTTCCGAAGCTCCTTCCCTCTCACCAATCCGTAAAACTCCGCCGTCCCTGATGTCTTGAATTGTGTGCCGGCTCGGAGAATGGGCGTGTGTTTCTGTTCAGTGGATGTGCAGGGAACAGGAGAGAATTGGAAGAGGGGCTTGTTTTGGTGGGAGCACGGAATTGGTGGCGAAATATTAGTCACTGGGATGAAGTGTTATCGAAACAAACGATCGGCCTGTTCACAGAGAACAGGGCAGAGGCTCAGAACCGGGAGATCGATATCCGGTGGAAGGGGGGTGGGTGGTGTAAGAACATACGTTACCTCTCGCCCTTTCCATATAAACAGAGAGAGAGGGAGGCGTGTAGATAAGGGAGAGGGTTAATGTACCGTGGAGGACCTTTAGGGGATGGAGCGGTACAGGAAGAAGGGGAGAGTAGTTGTGGAAGGAGGAGATAACGGAGAAGGCACGGTGTGTAGGGGAAGGAGGGGTGATGGATTCAGGGTATGTAGAAGAAGATGGCGGTGGCGGAAACGGGAAGGGCTGTAGGGGAAGTCGTGGATGTCGGTGAACGAGGATGGTCGTCGGGGAAGGAGGATTGACGACGAACAGGAGACTGAAAACTTAATGAACAAGGAACACCTTCTTCCCCTCCGCTAGCATATTATTGAACGCACCAGCACCACCTACACATTGTTGCGGCATTTATTAGCTTTTTGCTTTTGACATTAATTTTACATATTTGAGCCCTACTGATTCTTCAAAAGAACAAATCTCAGGTGGTCTAAGTCACAGATAATAAAACAGACCGTGAGTCCGGTAGAAAAGATGCGATACAGGCGGACAGGACATTTGACACGCTGGCCTTCATCAGTCAGGACACTGAGTACGGGGGTCGGAGGTCACGTTGCAGTTGCAGATGACGTCGGTCAGGCCGCACTTGGAGTATGGAGTTCAGTTCTGCTTGCCTTGCTCTAAGAGAAATCTCAACGAACTGGAAAGATTGCAGAGGGGGATTTCCGAGGATGCTGCCGGGACAGGAGGGACTGAGTTATGGAGCGAGGTTGGGAATTCTGAGACATTTTTCGGTGATCTTACAGAGGTGTACAAAACCACGAGGGACACAGATAAGGCGAATGCGTGCACACTATTTCCCCAGGACTGGGGTATCGAGAACATTAACACACATGATTGAGGGGAGAATAGCTAA
Organism: Hemitrygon akajei; assembly: GCF_048418815.1. Classification (NCBI taxonomy): domain Eukaryota; kingdom Metazoa; phylum Chordata; class Chondrichthyes; order Myliobatiformes; family Dasyatidae; genus Hemitrygon; species Hemitrygon akajei. The sequence goes on along the minus strand of NW_027331919.1, from coordinate 3,792,902 downwards.
AGACAGAAGCGGGAAGCGAACTGGGTTAGATAAAAGGGAGACAGTGGGATGGGGAGATTGGGCAGAGACAGAGTAGAGAATCGAGGGAGAGACCAGGAACAGGAAGGGAAATTGGGGGAAATGGAGGCAAGGAAGTGCGGTGAGGAAAATGGGGATGAAACAGAGGACTGGGGAATGGAGAGGGATGAGACCGACACTTTCGAGGGACGAGGGTAAAGAGAGGGCAAGATGGTGAGTAACATTGCGATAGAAGGAAAGTGGCGAATTCGGTAAGTTGAGGGGCAGCAGCGCGGAAGGGGTGGTCCGAGTGGTTAAGCGAACTGGAGGAGAAAGAGTGTTTTGACATTGTATTCAAGTCGGTCCCACTGGTTGCTGACAGAGATCCTTTATCATTTCATAAATATCCGGATACAAATATTCGGACTTCTCACAGATAAAGTGTGTATGAAACTGATCGCAAGGTTTAAGCTCAGAGTCATGTGCACATACATCGCACTCGGGGTCTGAACCGGTCATCCGGTACAGGACATTCGAAGCGGATTTCCTGTCAAAGAGGGGTAAACAATTTCAACGCACCTCCAGCAGTCAGTCCCCAAAACCACTGATACCCTCCCTCGCCACTGACCCGTGGCAACTCAACATCTTCCACAATCCCTCTTTCCCAGCACAGCCCAGTGTCAGTCTCCAGAATACTCCCACTGACCCACTCTCTCCCTACAGCCCTGTGTCAGTCACAAAAGTAATCCCTTACCCCACTCTCTACCCACAGATCTGTGTCAGAGACTAGAACAATAACAGTACCTAACCTTGTCCTCACAGGCCCGTGTCAGTCCCCAAAATATTCCCACAGCGTCAGTGGCTCCCAAGGCCCCATGTCAGTCCTCAAAATGCTCCCACTTCTTTACTGTCTCCCCACAGGCCTGTGTTTTCTGCCTAAGTACTCACACTCGCCACTCCCACCCCACAGATCAGTGTCAGTCCAAACTACTCCCACTGCCTGACTCTCTTCCCACAGCCCCGTGCCGGTCCCCGAAATAATCCCACTGCTCAACCCTCTTCTTCGAGACCTGTGTCAATCACCAAAACATCTCCCGCTTCCCATGCTCTCCCCACGGACATGTCTCAGTCCCCAGAGCACTCCCAATGAACCATTCTCTCCCCACAGACCTGTGTCTGTCCCCAAAGTACACCCCTCCCTCATTCTCCGCTCACAGACACGTGCCAAGCCCCAAAGTGCTCCCACTGCCTCACTCTCTCCCACAGCCTGGGTCAATTCCCAAAAGAGCTCCATAGCTCCACTCTCTCCCCACGGCCCCTTGCTAGTCCCCAAATGTTTGCACTTCCCACTCTCACCCCAAGGGCCGGGCTAGTCCCCACAATAATCCCAAAGATTAGCCTTCTCCCTAAAGATCTGTGTCAACCACCAAAAGACTCTTACATTGCCCTCTCTTCCCACAGCCCATGTCAGTTCCCACATTTGGAGAAGGAAGTCTGAGTATCACAACGGGAGTGCGGCGGGAGCCATTTTGATATTTTCTTCTTTTCATCGGAGTTAAGAGAAGCGGGACTGCGCATGCGTGTGACGTTGGGCAGTGAGGCGGGGAAGATTTGAAAGGAACACAGCCTTATACAGCGGGCAGCGTCGTTTTGCGGGCAGCGGAGTGAGCCGGGAGCAGAGTGAAGGTTTAAGGGTTTTGCTTCAACGGGCTTAGGCGGAATCTGGAGAGGCAAGGTCGGTTCAGTTTTTAATTTTAAAAAGTGGGAATTATGAGTGTGAGGACAGCTTGTTTTCTCGGTATCGGATGTGGGAGGTCCTGGAGTCTCCCAGCCTCCCGGACGTCCACATCTGTGCCAAGTGCACCGAGCTGCAGCTCCTAAGGGACTGTGTTAGGGAACTGGAGCTGCAGCTCGATGACCTTCGTCTGGTCAGGGAGAGGGATGAGATGATAGAGATGAGTTACAGGCAGGTGGTTACACCAGGGCCACGGGAGGCAGACAGGTGGGTCACGGTTAGTGGAGGGAAGGGGAAGATTCAGGTATCAGAGAGTACCCCAGTGGCTGTACCCCTTGACAAGTAAGTACTCCAGTTTGAGTACTGTTGGGGGGGGGGGTGGAGCAACCTACCTGGGGGGAACGACAGTGGCCTTGCCACCGGCTCAAAGAGTCCGGCCCTGTAGTTCAGAAGGGTAGGGAAAGCAAGAGGAAGGCCGTATTAATAGGGGACTCGACAGTTAGAGGGTCAGTTAGGCGATTCTGTGGACGCAGTCAGGAGACCCGGATGGTAGTTTGCCTCCCTCGTGACAGGGTCCGAGATGTTTCTGATCGCGACCAGGATATTCTGAAGTGGGATAGTGAGTAACCAGAAGTCGTGGTACATATCGGTACCAATGACATAGGTAGGAAAAGTGAAATTGTCCTGAAAGGCGAAGATATGGAGAAAGGAAGGGAGTTGAGAACAAGGACCGCAAAGGCAGGAATTTCGGGAAACCTGCCTGTGCCACGAGATAGTGACAGTAGGGATGGAATGCGTTGGAGGATAAATGCGTGGCTGAAGTGTTGGAGCAGGGGGCAGTGATTCAAATTTCTGGATTACTGGGACCTCTTTAGGGGCAGGCGTGACCTGTACAAAAAGGATGGGTTACACTTGAATCCTAGGGAGGCAAATATCCTGGCCGGGAGGTTTGCTAAGGCTCCCGGGGAGACTTTAAACTAGAATGGCTGGGGGTGGGAATCAATTTGCAGAAACTAGGAGAGAGGAGGTTAGTTCACAAATAGAGAAAGCTAGTAGCCAGTCTGTGGGAAGGATAAGCAGGTGATAGAGAAGAGGGCCTCACATACCAAAGATATAAGGGAGAAGGAAGAAAAAGATAATAAAGTTGTTTGCACTGTTAGGGATAAACAGAGAGGAAGAGGTGGAGAGTTTCTTAAATGCATCTATTTTAATGCGAGCAGAATTGTAAGAAATGTGGATGAGCTTATAGTATGGATTGATACCTGGAAATATGATGTTGTAGCAATTAGTGAAAAATGTTTGCAGGAGTGGTGTGATTCGTGGATTTCGTTGCTTCTGGTGTGATTGAATCGGAGGGGCAAGAGGGGGAGGTGTGGCATTGCTTGTCAGAGAAAATATTACAGTGGTGGCAAGGCAGGATAGACTAGAGGGTTCGTCTGGGGAGTCTATCTGTGTGGAATTGAGGAATGGGAATGGTGTAGTAACAATTACAGACCACCTCATGGGGAGCCAGAATTGGAGCAACAAATTTGTAAGGAGATAACAGGTATCTGTAGTGATTGTAGGCGATTTAAATTTTCCACACATAGACTGGGAAGCCGATTCTGTTAAAGGGCTGGATGGTTTTGAGTTTGTAAAATGTCTGCTGGATATTTATTTTTTTCAAGAAACACATAGAGGAAACAACTTGAGAAGGGGCAGTGTTGGATCTCCTGATAGGGAATAAGATAGGTCTGGTGACCGAGCTATGACTTGGGGATCACTTCGGGTCCACTGATCACAATACCATTAGGTTCAATATAATTACGGAGAAAGATAGAACTGGACCCAGAGTTGAGATTTTTGATTGGAGAAAGGCTACCTTTGAGGAGCTTCGAATGGATTTAGATCGAGTGGATTGGGACGATTTGTTTTATGGGAAGATCGTAATAGAGAAATGGAGGTAATTTAAAGTTGAAAATTTGCGGGTACAGAATTTTTTATGTTCTTGTTAGGTTGAAAGAAAAGTTTAAAAGTTTGATAGAGCCATGGTTTCCAAGGGATATTGGAAACCTGATTCGGAAAAAAGAGAGAGATCTACAATAAATATAGGCAGCATGGAGTAAATGAGGTGCTCGAAGAATATTAACCATATAACCATATAACAATCACAGCACGGAAACAGGCCATTCCGGCCCTCCTAGTCCGTGCCGAACTCTTAGTCTCACCTAGTCCCACCTACCCGCACTCAGCCCATAACCCTCCACTCCTTTCCTGTCCATATACCTATCCAATTTTTCCTTAAATGACACAACTGAACTGGCCTCTACTACTTCTACAGGAAGCTCATTCCACACAGCTATCACTCTCTGAGTAAAGAAATACCTCCTCGTGTTTCCCTTAAACTTTTGCCCCCTAACTCTCAAATCATGTCCTCTCGTTTGAATCTCCCCTACTCTCAATGGAAACAGCCTATTCACGTCAACTCTATCTATCCCTCTCAACATTTTAAATACCTCGATCAAATCCCACCTCAACCTTCTACGCTCCAATGAATAGAGACCTAACTTGTTCAACCTTTCTCTGTAACTTAAGTGCTGAAAACCAGGTAACATCCTAGTAAATCGTCTCTGCACTCTCTCTAATTTATTGATATCTTTCCTATAATTCGGTGACCAGAACTGTACACAATATTCCAAATTTGGCCTCACCAATGCCTTGTACAAATTTAACATTACATCCCAACTTCTGTACTCAATGCTCTGATTTATAAAGGCCAGCGTTCCAAAAGCCTTCTTCACCACCCTATCTACATGAGACTCCACCTTCAGGGAACTATGCACTGTTATTCCTAGATCTCTCTGTTCCACTGCATTCCTCAATGCCCTACCATTTACCCTGTATGTTCTATTTGGATTATTCCTGCCAAAATGTAGAACCTCACACTTCTCAGCATTAAACTCCATCTGCCAACGTTCAGCCCATTCTTCTAACCGGCATAAATCTCCCTGCAAGCTTTGAAAACCCACCTCATTATCCACAACACCTCCTACCTTAGTATCATCAGCATACTTACTAATCCAATTTACCACCCCATCATCCAGATCATTTATGTATATTACAAACAACATTCGGCCCAAAACAGATCCCTGAGGCACCCCGCTAGTCACCGGCCTCCATCCCGATAAACAATTATCCACCACTACTCTCTGGCATCTCCTATCTAGCCACTGTTGAATCCAATTTATTACTCCAGCATTAATACCTAACGACTGAACCTTCTTAACTAACCTTCCACGTGGAACTTTGTCAAAGGCCTTGCTGAAGTCCATATAGACTACATCCACTGCCTTACCCTCGTCAACATTCCTCGTAACTACTTCAAAAAATTCAATAAGGTTTGTCAAACATGACCTTCCACGCACAAATCCATGCTGGATACTCCTAATCAGATCCTGTCTATCCAGATAATTATAAATACTATCTCTAAGAATACTTTCCATTAATTTACTCACCACTGATGTCAAACTGACAGGTCTATAATTGCCAGGCTTACTTCTAGAACCCTTTTTAAACAATGGAACCACATGAGCAATACGCCAATCCTCCGGCACAATCCCCGTTTCTAATGACATCTGAAAGATCTCCGTCAGAGCTCCTGCTATCTCTACACAAACTTCCCTCAAGGTCCTGGGGAATATCCGGTCAGGATCCGGAGATTTATCCACTTTCAATATCCTTCTCCTTAGTGAATACCGAAGAGAAGAAATCGTTCAAAATCTCTCCCATCTCCCTCGGCTCCACACATAGCTGACCACCCTGATTCTCTAAGGGACCAATTTTATCCCTCACTATCCTCTTGCTTTTAATATAACTGTAGAAGCCTTTCGGATTTACTTCCACCTTATTTGCCAAACCAAACTCGTAACTTCTTTTAGCTTTTCTAATCTCTTTCTTAAGTTTCCTTTTACATTCTTTATATTCCTCGAGCAATTCCTTTACTCCATGCTGCCTATATCTATTGTAGACATCCCTCTTTTTTTGAACCAAGTTTCTAATATCCCTTGAGAACCATGGCGCTTTCAAACCTTTAACCTTTCCTTTCAATACGAACAGGAACATAAAGATTCTGTACCCTCATAATTTCACCCTTAAATGACCTCCATTTCTCTATTACATCCTTCCCATAAAACAACTTGACCCAATCCACTCTCTCTAAATCCCTGCGCATCTCCTCAAAGTTAGCCTTTCTCCAATCAAAAATCTCAACTCTAGGTCCAGTCCTGTCCTTCTCCATAATTATATTGAAGCTAATGCTATTGTGATCACTGGACCCGAAGTGCTCCCCAACACATACATCTGTCAGCTGACCTATCGCATTCCCAAACAGGAGATCCAACACTGCCCAATCTCTTGTCGGTACTTCTATGTATTGTTGAAAAAAGCTATCCTGCACACATTTCACAAACTCTAAACCATCCAGCCCTTTTACAGAATGAGCTTCCCAATCTATGTGTGGAAAATTCAAATCTCCCACAATCACCACCTTGTGTTTACTACAAATATCTGCTATCTCCTTACACATTTGCTCTTCCAACTCACGCTCCCCATTAGGTGGCCTATAATACACTCCTATCAGTGTTACTACACCTTTCCCATTCCTCAATTCCACCCAAATAGCCTCCCTAGAGGAGCTCTGTAATCTATCCTTCCAAAGCACCGCCATTAGATTTTCTCGGACAAGCAATGCAACACCTCCTCCTCTAGCCCCTCCTACTCTATCACACCTGAAGCAACTAAATCCAGGAATATTTAGTTGCCAATCACACCCTTCCTGCAACCATGTTTCACTAATAGCTACAACATCATAATTCCAGGTATCAATCCACACTTTAAGCTCATCCACCTTTCTTACAATGCTCCTAGCATTAAAATAGAAACATTTAAGATACTCTCCACCTCCTCCTCTCTTTTCATCCCTAGCAATGCATTCAAATTTATTATCCTTTTCTTTCTTCTCCCCTACAACTTCGGGCTGAGCGCATCCCTTCTCCATCACCTGCCTTTCCTCCCTCACACACTGTCTACTTACTTGCTCTACTGGTGAACTAACCTCCTCTCTCATAGTTTCCTCAAATTGACTTCCGCCCCCCCCCATCTTACTAGTTTAAAGTCTGCCCTGTAGCCCTAGCAAACCTCTCCGCTAGGATATTGGTCCCCCCAGGATTCAAGTGTAACCCGTCCTTCTTGAACAGGTCACGCCTGCCCCAGAAGAGGTCCCAATGATCCAGAAACTTGAATCCCAGTCCCCTGCTCCAATCCCTCAACCACGCATTCATCCTCCACCTAATTCCATTCCTACTCTCACTGTCGCGTGGCACAGGCAGTAATCCCGAGATTACTACCTTTGCGGTCCTTCTTCTTAACTGCCTTCCTAACTCCCTATACTCTCGTTTCAGGACCTCTTCCCCTTTCCTACCTATGTCATTGGTACCTACATGTACCACAACCTCTGGCTCCTCACCCTCCCACTTCAGGATATCTTGGACGCGATCAGAAAAGTCCCGGACCCTGACACCAGGGAGGCAAACTACCATCCGGGACTCCCGATCACATCCACAGAACCGCCTGTCTGAAGCCCTGACTATCGAGTCCCCTATTACTATGGTCCAAGCTAATCCCACCGAACCGCTTTCTCACCAGAGTCCTCTGTCAGTCCCCCCACGAATCGAACAGGTCCACCATCTACCCTCTGATTGGTTTCAGTCACCGAACAAACTCCACTGTCCCACCGTCTCCCCGCAGAGTCTGTCACGAAATGAATCACGCTGTTCCACATCTTCCCACAGCCCTGTGCCGGTCACAGATTAAACCATTTGCCCCTCCCTCTATCCAGAGCTTCGTGTCTGTCTCCTAACACTACACCGCCTATGGTCCGCCTCCAGACTTATACCACTTGCAGCCTCTCTCCCACGTCCTTGCGTCAGTAGACAAACTCGTACAATCTGCAAACATATCCCAATGCACAAAACTACTTCAGTCAGTAAACTAATCCCATTTTCTCCAGTCAGGACTATATTAATGCCCAAGTCTGAACCCTCAGATCAGTCCAAATCTCACCCGCTTTCGCATTTTCCAATCCAGTATGCACGGTTTTCGGCCACAAGTTTGAGGGATACAAAGCGCTGGAAAATTAAATGTACTTGATTAATGCCAAGAATCGAAAACTATGTATGGAGCTCCTCTCAATTGATTACAACAGGAATCTGTAATGGGACGGTGTGGAGGGAACTTCACTCGGTGTCTGACCCCGACCGTATGTTTGCTTGGACGGTGTGGAGGGAGATTCACTTAGTGTATGACCCCGGGAGAGTGTGATGGGACGGTGTGCAGGGAGCTTCACTCTGTGCCTGTCCCCGGCCGTATGTTTGATTGGATGGTGTGGAGGGAGCTTCACTCAGTGTCTGACCCCGGGAGTGTGTGATGGGACGGTGTGCAGGGAGCTTCACTCTGTGCCTGTCCCCGGCCGTATGTTTGATTGGATGGTGTGGAGGGAGCTTCACTCAGTGTCTGACCCCGGGAGTGTGTGATGGGACGGTGTGCAGGGCGCTTCACTCTGTGCCTGTCCCCGGCCGTATGTTTGATTGGATGGTGTGGAGGGAGCTTCACTCAGTGTCTGACCCCGGGAGTGTGTGATGGGACAGTGTGCAGGGAGCTTCACTCTGTGCCTGTCCCCGGCCGTATGTTTGATTGGATGGTGTGGAGGGAGCTTCACTCAGTGTCTGACCCCGGGAGACTGTGATGGAAAGGTGTGAAGGGGACTTAACTGTGTGTCTAAAGCCGGGAATGCATAGTATTAAAAAAAAGGAAATATGACGAAGCTAAGTTGAGTGGGTGGTCAGATTATTGGGAAATTTTTAAGGAACAACAGAACTTAACTAAAAAGGCGATACGGAGAGAAAAAATGAGGTACGAACGCAAGCTAGCCAGGAATATAAAGGAGGATAGCAAAAGATTTTTTAGGTATGTGAAGAGAAAGAAGATAGTTAAGAACAATGTTGGGCCCTTGAAGAATGAATTGGGTGAAATTGTTTAGGGAAACAGAGAATTGGCAGAAAAATTTAATAAATTCTTTTGATCTGTATTCACTAGGGAAGACACAAGCAATCTCCCAGATGTATGGAAGGGCCAAGGACATAGGGTAACAGAGGAAATGAAACAGATTTACATTAGGAAGGAAATGGTGATGTGTAGACTGATGGGACTGAGGGCTGACAAATCCCCAGATCCAGATGGTCTGCATCCTACGGTACTACAGGTGGTGGCCCCGGAAATTGCGGATGCATTGGTAATCATTTTCCAATGTTCCATAGATTCAGAATCAGTTCCTGAGGAATGGAAAATTGCTAATGTTATCCCACTTTTTAAGAAAGGAGGGAGGGAGAAAACAGAACTATCGTCCTGTCAGCCTAAAATCAGTAGTGGGGAAGATGCTAGAGTCCATTATTAAAGATGAAATAGTGGCATATCTAGATAGCAGTGATAGGACTGAGCCGAGCCAGCATAGATTTACCAAGGTAAATCATGCTTGACTAATCTATTGGAATTGTTTGAGGATGTAACCAGGAAGTTAGACAAGGGAGATCCAGTGGATGTAGTGTACCTCGATTTTCAGAAAGCATTTGATAAGGTCCCACATAGGAGATTGGTGGGTAAAATCAGAGCTCATGGCATTGGGGGGATGATATTGACATGGATAGAAAACTGGTTGGCAGATAGAAAGCAAAGCGTAACGGTGAATGGGTGTTCCCCGGAATGGCAGGTGGTGACTAGTGGGGTGCCACAGGGCTCGGTATTGGGACCACAACTTTTTACGATTTACATAAATGATTTAGATGAAGGAATTCAGAATAACATCAGCAAGTTTGCTGATGATACTAAGCTGGGTGGCAGTGTGACATGTGATGAGGATGTTAGGAGAATTCAGGGTGAATTGGATAGGCTGATTGAGTGGGCAAATACTTGACAGATGACGTTTAATGTGAATAAGTGTGATATTATCCACTTTGGGAGTAAGAACAGGAAGGCAGATTATTACCTGAACGGTGTAGAGTTAGGTAAGGGAGAAATACAAAGAGATCTTGGAGTCCTTGTTCATCAGTCACTGAAGGTGAATGTGCAAGTGCAGCAGGAAGTGAAGAAGGCTAATGGAATGTTGACCACTGTTACAAAGGGAATTGAGTACAAGAACAAGGACATCCTTTTGCGTTTGTGCAGGGACCTGGTGAGACCACACCTGGAGTATTGTGCACTGTTTTGGTCTACAGGGTTAAGGAAGGGCATCCTGGCTGTAAAGGAAGAACAGCGTAGATTCACGAGGTTAATTCCTGGGATGTCCGGACTGTCTTACGCAGAGAGGTTAGAGAGACTGGGCTTGTACACGCTAGAATTCAGGAGATTGAGAGGGGATCTGATTGCAACTTACAATATTATTAAGGGATTGGACATGATAGAGGCAGGAAATATTGTCCAGATACTGGGAGAGTCCAGTACCAGAGGGCATGGTTTGAGAATAAGGGGTAGGTCATTTAGGACAGAGTTAAGGAAAATCTTCTTCTCCCAGATAGTTGTGGGGGTCTGGAATGCACTGCCTCGGAAGGCAGTGGAGGCCAATTCTCTGGATGCTTTCAAGAAGGAGCTAGATAGGTATCTTATGGATAGGGGAATCAAGGAATAAGGAGAAAATGCAGGAACCAGGTATTGATAGTAGATGATCAGCCATGCTCTCAGAATGGCGGTGCAGGCTCGAAGGCCCGAATGGTCTACTTCTGCACCTATTTTCTATTGTCTATAATGTAAAATGGGATCATCTGCAGGTAGATTCACTCTGCATCTGACCCCGGGATTGTGTGATAAGGCAGTGTGGAAGGAGATTCAATCTGTTCATAACCCTAGTACTTTGTGATGGGACGTTGTGGAAGGAGATTCCCTCTGCGTCTGACTCCGGGAGTGTGTGATGGGATGGTGCTGACGGATATTCACTCTGTTTGTGAGACACGAGAGTGTGTGATACGAAGGTGTGGAGGGAGTTTCACTTTGTGTCTGACCCCGGGAGTGTGTGATGGGACGTTGTGGAGGGAGATTCACTTTGTGTCTAACCCCGGGAGTGTGTGATGGGACGGTGTGGAGGGGGTTTCACTCTGTGTCTAACCCCGGGAGTGTGTGATGGGACGGTGTGGAATGAGTTTCACTCTGTGTCTGACCCCGGGAGAGTGTGGTGGGACGGTGTGGAGGGATATTCACCCTGTGTCTGACCCCGGGCGTGTGTTTGATGGTACGGTGAGGAGGGAGATTGACTCTGTGTCTGTCCCCGGGGAGTTTGTTACGGTACCGTGTGGAGGCAGCTTCACTCTCTGTCTGACTACGTGGGCCTGTGATAACTCCTGTGTTATTGTGGAATCTGCTTGTGCTGTGACACATACCGCTTCATCCCTTGAATTGATTTCCAGCAACCTTGAATCACGGTTTGAACATTCTTGAATCGCTTTTTCGAAAGATGTTTCAAACGTGGATACGTAATAACACCGGTCTTTATTTGTGACCCAGTCCTCGGAACACGTTTGCTCTGAAAATCAGGGACAAGGAACAGTGAGACACAGAGTGAATCTCTGTTCACACTTTCCGATCACACACACCCGGAGTGACAGACAGAGTGAAAGTCCTTCCACCGGTCACATCACGCACACCTGAGGTCAGACACAGAGTGAATGTCCATCACATTCTCCCATCCATCGCACATTAACAAGATAAAGGCACAATGAAGCTCCCTCCACACCATCCATCGCACACTCCCTGGGTCAAGACACAAAGTGAATAGAACATAGAAAATAGAATAGTACGAAACAGTACAGGCCCTTCGACCCATAATGTTGGGCCGACCTTTAAATCCTGCTACACATATATTCCCCCACCTCAACTTCCTCCATATACCTGTCTAGTAGTCTCTTAAACTTCAGTAGTGTATCTGCCTCCACCACTGACTCAGGCAGTTCATTCCACGCACCAACCACTCTGTGAGTAAAAAAAAACCTTCCTCTAATAACCCCATTGAACTTCCCATCCTTTACCTTAAAGCCATGTCCTCTTGTATTGAGTAGTGATGCCCTGGGGGAGAGGCGCTGGCTATCCACTCTCTCTATTCCTCTTAATAACTTGTATACCTCTATCATGTCTGCTCTCATCCTACTTCTCTCTCTTAATCTCTGATCATATTGCATGCTCTCGAAACCAGGCAGCATCCTTGTAAATCTCCTCTGTACCTTTTCCAATGCTTCCACAGCCTTCCTATAGTGAGGCGACCAGAACTGGACACAATACTCCAAGTGTGACCTAAACAGAGTTTTATAGAGCTGCATTATTACCCACGCGATTCGTTAACTTTATCCCTCGACTTATGAAATCTAACACCCCATAAGCTTTCTTAACTACCCTATCTACCTGTGATGCAACTTTCAGGTATTCGTTGGTTGAACTTCATCTGCTATTTCTCAGCCCATTCCTGGATCCTTTCAATGTATCTCTGCTATCTTTAACAATCTTCCACACTATCCACAACATCAGTAACCATTGTGTCGTCTGCAAACTTGCCAAATTACCCTTGTATCCCCACATCCAGGTCATTAATAAAAATCACGAAAAGTAGGGGTCCCAGAACCGAAACTTGTGGGACACTACTAGTCACAACCCTGCAACCCGAATGTACTCCCTCCACCACGACACTCCGCTTTCTGCAGGCAAGCTCATTGTGAATCCACCTGGCCAAAGTTCCCTGGATCCCATGACTTCTGACGTTTTGAATAAGCCTACCGTGTGGAACCACAGCAAATGCCTTACTAAAGTCCATGTAGATCACTTCGGCTGTACTCCCCTCATCTATATGCCTGGCCACCTCCTCAAATAACTCTAATATACTTGTTAGACACGACGTGCCCTTCGCAAATCCATGCTGACTGTTCCTGAACAGACCATGATTCTCTAAATGTCCATAGATCCTATCTGAATCTTTTCCAAAAGCTTTCCCACCACAGACGTAGGTCTCACTGGTCTATAATCACCCGGACTATCCCTACTATCTTTTATGAACAAGAAGACAACATTCACCTCCCTCCAATCCACAGGTACCATTCCCGTGGACAAGGAGGACAAAAAGATCCCAGCCATAGGCTCAGAAATCTCTTCCCTCTCCTCCTGGAACAGCCTGGGAATATTCCGTCAGTTCCGGGGACTTATCCGTCCTAATGTATTTTAACAACTCCAACACCTCCTCTCCCTTAATATCAACATGCTCCAGAAACATCAACCCCACTCGTATTGTCCTCACCGTCATCAAGTTCCCTCTCATTGATGAATACCGAAGAGAAGCATTCACTGAGGACATCGCTCATCCCACAGCCTCCAGGCACATCTTTCAACCTTTCTCTCTCATCGGTCCTACCTTGTCAACATATTGTGAAAAAAATCCGTCCTGGACACACTTAACAAACTCTACCCCGTCTGAACCATTGGAACTAATCAGGTGCCAATCAATATTAGGGAAGTTCAAGTCACCCATGGTAACAACCCTGTTATTATTGCACCTTTCAAAAATATGTCTCCAGTCTGTTTCTCGGTGTCGCTGCTGCTACAACGAGGTCTATAGAATACTCCCAATAGAGTAAGTGCTCCCACCCTGATCCTGCCTTCCACACATACTGACTCAAAAGAGGATCCTGCTACTTTACCCACTCTTTCTCTAGAATCTGTAGAATTCTGTAGATTCCGTGGAATCGCTGACCAGTAACGCCACACATCTTCCCCATCCCCCATCCCTTTTAAAGTATTGACATCCAGGAATATTGAGAATCCATTCCTGCCCTGGTGCCAGCCAAATCTCTATAATGGCCACTACATCATAATTCCATGTATGTATCCAAGCTCTGAGTTCATCATCTTTGTTCCTGATGCTTCTTGCATTGAAGTACACGCATTTCAGCCCTTCTACCATACTATCTTTACACACTTTATTCTGCTTCTCTTTACTCAAAGCCTCTTTACATGTTAGATTTGGCATTACTCCATGCACTATACTTGCAGTTCTCTCATGACCTATATCCTCCTCCACCTCACTATCTGCTCTAACACTCTGTTTCCTCTCAACCTGCAAATCCAGTTTAAACTTCCCGGAGCAGTACTAGCAAACCTTCCCGCAAGGATATGAGTCCCCCTGTAGTTCACGTGCATCCCGTCCCGTAGGAACAGGTGCCACATTTCCTGGATCAAGGCCCAATCGTCCAGAAACATGCAGTTCTCCCTCCTGTAGCCACGTATTTAGCTGCATTGTCTTCCTATTTCTGGCCTCACTAGCACGTGGCACTGATCGCAATCCTGAATTTGTAACCCTGGAGGTCCTGTCCATTATTTTGCACCTAACTCCCTAAACTCTCTTTGCAGGACCTCCTCCTTCTTCCTATGCACGTTATTGGTCCCTACACGGACCACGACATCCGGCTGCTCACTCTGCCTCTTGAGAATACTGAGAACTCGATCCGAGATATCGCGGGCCCTGGGCACCAGCAAGGCAGCAGACCATCCGGGATTATCGATCTCTCTCACAGAACCTCTTCTCTGTCCCCCTACCTATCGAATCCCCTATAACTAGTGCTTTCCTCTTTTCCCTCATTCCCTTCTGAGCTGATGGTCCAGTCTCGGACCACTGCAACTTATCCCTGGTAGGTCGTCCCCACCAACAGTATCCAAAACGGTATACTTATTGTTGATAGGAACTGCTACAGGGGTGTTCTGCTCTTTCTGTCTATTCCCCTTCTCTCGCCTAACAATCACCCAGCTACCTGTCTCCTGACAGTTAGGGGTGACTATCTCCGTGTAACTCCTGTCTATTTATGCCTCTGCCTCCCGACAGATCCGAAGTATCATCCAGCTCCCGCTCCAGTTCCCCAACTCGGTTTGTCAGGAGCTGCAGCTGGATGCACCTTTTGCAGGTGTAGTCAACAGGGACAACTGTGAATCTCATACCCATCGCACACGCCTGGGAAAGACACCGAATGAACTTCACTCCAGAACGTCCCGTCACAGATTCACATCAACAGGCACAGAGTGAAGTTCCCCCCACATCATCCATCACAGACTCTCCAGTCAGGCACAGATTGAGGCTACTTCTACCCCCTCACCTGATACACTCACGGAGTCAGACACAAACTGATACTTGCTCCACACCATCCCATCACAGACCCCTAGACAAAACACGGAGTGAAGCTCACTATACAGCGCATCGTCAGACAGCCTCTGTGTCGGACCCGGAGTGAAGTTCCCTGCACACTCTTCCATCTCTCTCTCTCTCTCTCTCTCTCTCTCTCTCTCTCTCTCTCTCTCTCTCTCTCTCTCCTCTCTCTCTCTCTCTCTCTCTCTCTCTCCACTCTCTCTCTCTCTCTCTCTCTCTCTCTCTCCTCTCTCTCTCTCTCTCTCTCTCTCTCTCTCTCTCTCTCTCATCTCTCTCTCTCTCTCTCTCTCTCTCTCTCTCTCTCCTGTCCTATCACACACACATGGATTCAGATTGGCACCGTGCTTACTGTAAAATCACACTCTCTTGCGGACCGACGCAGAGTGAAGCACATTCCACACTTTCCCATCACACACGACCAAACCCTAAAACACTGTAACAAATACCCCTTGCATGAAACATGGAGTGAAGCTCCCTGCACACTTCCCCATCACACTGTCCTGCGGACAAATAGAGAGTGAACCTCCCTCTAAACTACCCCATTACACCAGCCCGTGATCAGATAGGAAAGGAAATGAAACACTCTCGGTGCTATCCAGCTGCATAAACCCGTGGTCAGACACAGTCTGATGCTCGTTCTACCCGTTGACATCCACACAACACAGGGGTCAGAAAACGAGAGAAGCTCCTTCCGCACTGTCCTATCACATACCATTGGTATCTGACACCGATCGAAGCACCATCCCGGCACGTATCACGGTTCCCGCTGTCAGACACACACAGGACCCCCCACAACGCACAGCGACACCCACCCCGGCCCCCGACATAGCTTCCCATCACACGCACAGAGTGTCAAACGCACAGTCCCATCATCCATCATACACACTTGGGGTGAGACACAGATTTAAGCTCCCTGCCCACCGTCCAATCACACACTCACACGGTCAGACGCAGAATGAGTCTATTTCTCCACGAACTCATCACACACTCCCGGATTCAGTCCCAGAGTGAAGCAGCCGCTGCACCGTTCCGTCACACACTCCCGGATTCAGAATGAAACTATCTCTCCATTGTGCAATAACAGACTTCAGTGGGCAGACATTGGTTAAATCTCTCTGGGCACTGTCCCATCACACAATCCCGGGGTCAGGCAGAGAGTAAAGATCCCTCCACACCACCCCTCACTCTCTCGCTGGGTCGGAGAACAGAATATAGCTACCTCCACATAGTCCAATCACACACAGGCTTGGTCAGACACAATGTGAATCTGTCCCTCCACGGCCCCATCACACTCTCCAGCGTTAATACACGGAAAGAAACTCCCTCAGCACACATGACAAATGTCAGAAGGAGAGGGAATTTCCCTCTACTGCTTCTCAACACAGCATGGATCAAAGCGTCAGACCCAGAGTGAAGCTGCATCCACACGGTCCAACTTAGTATGAATCTCCCTCCTTACGTCCCATCACACACTTCCTGGTGAGTCACAGAATGAAACTCTCTCTGAAACGTCCCATCACACCACATCGTGTTCACATACAAAGCGAAGTTCTTTCCACAGCATCCAATCACACAGTCTGGTATCACATAGAATGAAGGTCCCTCTGCACTGTCCCATCACACAATCCCGGTGTCAGACACAGAGTGAATCCACCTAAACAACGTCCCATCACACTCTCCGGGATTCAGTGATGTAGTGAAACTTCCTCCACGCAGCCCTATCACACACTCACCTGGTCAAACACAGAGTGAATCACCCTCCATACTATCTCTTCACACACTCCCGATGTCAAGCACAGAGTGACGCTTCCTCTCTCCATGTCTGCCCTGTGATGAGGAGCGGGTGAAAGAGGGGGGTGATGCCTCACCTCTTCTGCTGGTCAACAATTCACAGATTTGAGCCTTGGTTTCGTTGACAGATCTGTACTTCGTTTCCATCTCAGTGAACTGGTGACGGAGATCGGACAGATTAGAGTTGAGCGCAGAGAGCTTGGATTGAAGGGTTGAGTTTAACTCATGGTAGTTTCGGTCGGTGGTGATCTTAGACTGACGAATCTGTGATACTGAGAGAGATGGTGAAGGATGTTTACACGTGAGTCAGCGTCACGCTACCGAACGGGTCACAGAGAGTGTTGTGTCAGCGTCACGGTGAAGGGTGTCACAGTGAAGGATGTGATGGTGGCACAGTGAGAGGCGTCAGCGCCACCTTGAGGGGCGTGTCTGTGTCACGCTGAGGGGTTATTAATGTCCCAGTGAATGTGTTGTTGTTCTAACCGTGGGGGTATGCGTCAGTGTCATGCTGTGACAAGTCCGAGTTGCTGTGAGGGTTATCACGGTTAGTGGTGTGTCCGTCTTATGGTGAGGGGTTTTCATCGCTGTTACGGTAAGGGATGTGTCGGTGTCACTGTGATGTTTTACAATAACAATATATTCCACTCTCTTTATTTACGGCGTGACTCCACCGGGAGACCGTTCCACTCACCATGGATCGAGAGACCAGCCACTATCACAAAGAGGGCGGACGTAACTAGGCAGAGTAGGCAGATCAGACTGCACGGTTTATTTCCGATCTTCACATTCGACTCCTGTTCATGCGCAGCTGTGGAGAGACCACAAGACCATGCGACCATAAGAGAAGACGAGGACATGGATAGAAAACTGGTTGGCAGATAGAAAGTAAAGGGTAGAGTTGAATGGGTGTTTCTCGGAATGGCAGGTGGTGACTAGTGGGGTGCCACAGGGTCGGTATTGGGACCACAGCGGTTTACCATTTACGTTAACGATTTGGATGAAGGCATAGAAAATGACATCAGCAAATTTGCTGATGATACTAAGCTGTGTGGCAGTGTGACATGTGATGAGGATGTTAGGAGAATTCAGGGTGACGTGGATAGGCTGGGTGAGTGGGCAGATACTTGGCAGATGACGTTTAATGTGAATAAGAGTGAGGTTCTCCACTTTGGGAGTAAGACCAGGAAGGCAGATTATTATCTGAACGGTATAGATTTGGGTAAGGGAGTAATACAAAGAGATCTCAGAGTCCTTGTTCATCAGTCACTGAAGGTGAATGAGCAAGTGCAGCAGGCAGTGCAGAAGGCTAATGGAATGTTGGCCTTTATTACAAAGGGAATTGAGTACAAGAGCAAGGAAATCCTCTTGCATTTGTACAGAGCCCTGGTGAGACCACACCTGGAGTATTGTGTACAGATTTGGTCTCCAGGGTTAAGGAAGGACATCCTGGCTGTAGAGGAAGTGCAGCGTAGATTCACGAGGTTAATTCCTGGGATGTCTAGACTGCCTTACGCAGAGAGGTTAGAGAGACTGGGCTTGTACACGCTGGAATTAAGGAGATTGAGAGGGAATCAGATTGAAACATCTAAGATTATTAAGGGATTGGACAAGATAGAGACAGGAAATATGTTCCAGTTGCTGGGAGAGTCCAGTACCAGAGGGCATGGTTTGAGAATAAGGGGTAGGTCATTTAGGACAGAGTTAATGAAAAACTTCATCTCCCAGAGAGTTGTGGGGGTCTGGAATGCACTGCCTCGGAAGGCAGTGGAGGCCAATTCTCTGGATGCTTTCAAGAAGGCGCTAGATAGGTATCTTATGGATAGGGGAATCAAGGGATCTGGGGACAAGGTAGGAACCGGGTATTGATAGGAATTGATCAGCCATGATCTCAAAATGGCGGTGCAGGCTCGAAGTGCCGATGGTCTACTTCTGCATCTATTGTCTATTGTCTATAAGATATAGTATCAGAAGTAGGCCATTCGATTATTCAAATCTGACCCGCCATTCAATAATTGGCTGAACCAATTCTTCCGTCATCCCAATTCTCCTGCATACTGCCAAACCCTTCGATATCCCGGCTAATCAAGAAACTATCGATCTCTGCCTTAAATGCACCAAATGATTTGGCCTCCACAGCCGCTTGTCGGAACAAATTCCACAGCTTTACCAGTCTCTGACTGAAGTAATTTAGCCGCATCTCTGTTCTAAATGGACGATCTTCAATCCTGAAGTCGTGCCCTCTTGTCCTAGACTCCCCTATCACGGGAAATAACTTACCATGTTTAACCTGTTAAGGCCTTTTAACATTCGGAACGATTCTATGAGATTCCCCCTCATTCTCCTGAACTCCAGGGAATACAGCCCAATAGCTCCAGATGTTCCTCATACAGTAACCCTTTCATTGCTGGAACAATTCTGGTGAATCTTCCCTGAAAACCTCTCCAATGTCAGCACATCCGTAAGGAGCCCCAAACCGCAGAGAATACTCCAAACGTGGTCTTCGAGTGCCTGAACATCGCATCCCTATTGTACAGCTCTGGAAACGAATGCCAACATTGCACTCGCCTTCTCCACCCCCGACTCAAACTGGAGACTGACCTTTAGGGTGTCCAAGTCCGTTTGCACATCCGCATTTTGAATTTTCTGTCCATCTAAACAATAGTCCGCCCGTTCATTTTTCCCACTAATGTGTGCACGCATACATTTTCCCAACGATGTATCTCATTTAGGGTAAGATACCCTCGGATCTTTTATAGAAACATGGATAGATACCCCACACAGAAATAGGGTCTTTTAAGAGACTTCTGGACAGGTACATGGAACTTTGAAAAATAGAGGGCTAACGGGAGGTCTAGTAATTTCTATGGTAGGGACATGTTCGGCTCAACTTTGTGGGCCGAAACGCCTGTGTAGTGCTGTCGGTTTTCCGTCTTTCTATGTTTTTTTGTTGGCTGACCGTGTCCTGTGGTGTTCCACAGGGTCTTGTTGTGACCGATTATTTTCTATTCTGTCAAGGACTTGGATGCTTGAATTAATACGCCGGTTGCAGTTTGCAGACGACATGAAGATTGCTGGAGGACAGGGAGCTTTGAGGAATGAAGGAGTCTGTAGGAGGACGGGAGTCACAGGTCGACAGGCTGGTGAAGAAGATGTTCGACACGCTGGCCTTCATCAGTCGGGACACTGAGTGCCGGAGTCGGGAGGTCACGTCCCAGTTGTACAAGACGTCGGCGAGGAGGCACTCGGATTTCGGAGTTCAGTTTTTGTCGCCTTGCTCTAGGAAAGATGCCACTCAGCTGGAAAGAGTGCAGAGGGAAATTAACCATGTTCTTGCCCGAGCTCGAGGGACTGAGTTATGAAGTGATGTCGGGCAGTTCAGGACTTGATTCCTTGGATCCTAGGAGTGACCTTGCAGAGGGGCTTTGCTCCTTGGAGTGTACGGATGACCTTAGAGAGGTGTACAAAGCCATGCGGGGCCTATCAATTACAATCGTGGACGAGAGCGCACACGGCGAAGGTGAGAGAGGAGGAAAAAAATAAATTGGGTACTGCGGTGACAAATTTGTGTACCCATATGGTGGTCCTTATGTGGAACGAGATGCCAGAAAAGTGGCTGAAGGAGTTAAATTTGAAGTATTTAAAAATACACACACTTCTGCATATAACAAGTGACGTGTCCACAATAGCGTCATAATTATGAGCTCTGACCTGCTTGACCATTGGTTGGCAGCTTGCTGGGTCCCGCGGCAATGGGAGGAGCCTCGTCCTCATCGATGACGGGCTCGTCGTTCGGAATGTTCACCTCTGCGTAGGTGGAGCTCAGATCGCCTGGAACGCAGAGCGAGGGAGGAATAGAGAGAAGGTAATAGAAAGAGGAGTGAGGACATAGAGAGGGATCAGAGATAGCGAGTAGGGAAAGTGTGGGTTAAGTAAAGAGGAGAAAGGATGAGAGGCTGAGAGAAAGAGGATGAGGGAACGTCGGCAGACAGGGGGGAGAGGATGAGAGATGGCTGAAAAAGAGCAGACAGTGGTGAGCGATAGTGGCAATGAACGGGTAAATGGGAGAGAGAGAAGGGGAATGAGAATGGTTAGCGGAGACGGAGAGAGTGGCAGAGGAAGAGAGAATGTAAGAGTGGGGGGAGAGGGAAAGGGACGAGAGAGAGCAAAGAGAGCGGAGGGAGATAGGAGATTGAGGGTCGGAGAAATGTGGGGGACCGAGGGGGCAAGAGCCAGAGGAAGAGAGAGAGAGATTGTGAGAGAGGGGGTGAGAGGGGAAAGCATGAGCGAGAGGGCGAAAAGGGGAAGGAACCGATAGAAAGAAAAGGTTGCTGAGCCGGAGCGAAGCACAAAATGGTGTGAAGGGGAGAGAACAGGGAGAGAGGGGAGGAGATAGCGGGAGGTGAGATAATGATCAAAGAATGAGGGAAAAAGTGCGAATGAGAGAGCGAGAGTGCGGAAGGGAGAAAGGGGGAGTGTGATAGAGGGGAGTTCGGAGAGTGGGGCAAGTGAGGGAAGGGGGAGTGTGCTTGATATTGAGGAAAAGTTTGAGCTTTGGAGAGGGGAGTGAGAGAGGAGAGGGGAGAGGGCAGAGGGGAGGGAAAGAGAGATGGGGAGACATAGAGGGATGTTGATAGGCGAGCGAATTTAGTGAGAGTGGGCAGAGAGAGGGGGAGGGGGAGTGGGAGAACATGGTGGAAAAGATGGAGAGGTTTAGAGGGGAGTTTGTGAGGCGGAGGGTGGTAGGGCAGAGTAGAGGAGAGAAGGAAGGGGATGAAGGGAGAGTGAGCGGGGAGAGGAGGAGAGAGAGAGGGAGACAGAGGGAACAGAGGAGAGTGAAAAGCGGTTCGAGTGTCGTTCAAGTTATCCACAGCGGTGTCTCCTTTCGACTCACCTACGGCCTTCCTCGTCACCACGGCTCCAGTGGTGTTCCCTTCTTACCGACCCTCCCACAGAGCTTCCGCCACTCCGACACCCCCCACGGCGTTTCCTCCGCTCCGTGTTCCCCACAGTGCTCCCTCGACAATGTCGCTTTTTTTCCTCAGCGACACTTCCAAGCATTCGCTCCTCACCCAATTCCACGGCACGCCCACCACTGCACGCCTCGAAGAGCAGCCCCTCCTCAGCGCCCCCTCACACAGCGCTCTGTCCACACCTCCCCTCATGAAGGCAGAATCCACACCAAACACTGTCCCCCGCTTCAAGGTGCTGAATCCTCACCATACGTCCCAGAGCTCACCCTCCACACCGACTCTCCGGCAGATCTCCCTCATCAGGGCCTATACCATGGGTTCCCTCTGACTTTCTCTAGAGCAACGAATCATTAGCGTTAGCTGTACTGTTGCTCTGAGATCTCTCGACAGGAATGTACACGTCTCCTAAACAGAGTCAAACCAGCAAAGATGGAACTGACCTCTTTCTCCCCGAACCCGGGGCGCCGAGAGGGCCGTGACATTCAATTGCACGTACGATACTTCCGGTTCAGCTGGGAACGGAACACAGAGGGTGACAATCAGGGTGGGGCTAGCTCCGCACCGTCACGTCACGGACTCCCGGGTGAGACACAGTGAATCTTCCTCCACACCGTCAGCTCACACATTTCCGGAGTAAGACACAGAGTTAAGCTCCCTCCACACCTTGCCATCACACACTCCAGGGGTTAGCTACAGAGTGAATCTCCCTCCACACCGTCACATCACACACACCCGGAGTCAGGCACAGAGTGAAACACCCTCCACACAGTCCTATCACACATTTCCTGGACAGAAACACAGTGAAGCTCTCGCCACACTGTCCCTTCACAGATTCCCGAATTAGTCACTAAATAAAGCTCACTTCACAGCGACTCGCATAAGCTACTGGGGTCAAAAACCGAGTAAAGCGCCCTCAGCACCGGCCGACCACCCCACCCCACCTCCCGTGGATCAGCCATGGAGAGTAGCTGCGTCCACGCTGTCCTACTTCATACTCCCGGTGTCAGACACAGCGGTAATCTCTCTCCCTCTCTCCGCACCACTCACCTCTCGAACGAGCTTGTGGGTCCGTTCTTGGGAGCCGCATGTTCGCGTAGATCTCGCTCTCGTTCATCCTATCGAGTCTCTGAGCTCCTGAAAGGGATGGGACCTTCGGGACAGGAAACCCGGAGTGGAACACCGTCTCCCACAAGCATCCGATGAACAACCGATGAAGAGAGGGGCCGAGAGATGGGGGAGGAAGTGCGGAGAGGAGAGAGATTGAGTGCTTGTGAGGGGGAGGTTGAGAGAGATAAGAGTGGCCGGGGCGGGGGGTGGTGAGAAATAGAGGGAGGAGAGAGATTTGGGGAGTGACTGGACACAGGACACACCCCCAACGCAGACTCGTCTTCCTCGTCCTCTATCTTCCCTTCCTTATCGCACAGCACTCTCTCTCTCTCCTTTCTCTCTCTCTCTCTCTCTCTCTCTCTCTCTCTCTCTCTCTCTCTCTCTCTCTCTCTCTCTCTCTCTCTCTCTCTCTCTCTCTCTCTCTCTCTCTCTCTCTCTCTGTCTCTCTCTCTCACTCTCTCTCTCACATACACTCCATCTCGTTCTCGTTTTTCCGCTCCCACCTTTCTCCTCTTATCTGTTATCTCTCTCTCCTTTCCATCTTCCCACACACTTTCCCTCCTTCCGCCACTCTCTCCCATTGCCACTCGCTCTCCTTCCACATCTCCCATCACACTTTCCCTTTCCGAATTTTCGAGGATGGGGAAGGGGTTGGTGCTTTTTGGCTCGGAACACGCGGCCATCCCTCACATTCTCCCATCCCGATTCACCACCCTCTCCCTCGTTCACTCCGTCTCCCTTTTTCATTTCTCTGCCCCTTCAAACCGTCTGTCGCTTCCCCTTCCCTCCCCCACACCTTTCCTCTTTTCCTCTCTCCTACTCGTCCCTCCCTGCCCTCTGCCCCAACCCGACTCCCTCCGTCTGCATTATTCCCACCCTCACCACTCACTCCTCCTTCTCTCCCATTCACCATTCCTCCCTTCCCCACCATCTCCCTACCTCTGACCGTTCCAGAAGTCTTGGCTCGTGTGTCTGCCTCAGAGACTGCGCGTCTGTGTGTGTGTGTGTGTGTGTGTGTGTGTGTGTGTGTGTGTGTGTGTGTCTGAGAACCGTTGTGCTGCAGAGGGAAGAGGAAGGAAGGGGAGCCGAGGAGTGGGCGGGTACGGGGTGGTGACATTGCACATCCGACAGGAGTCACATGACAGGCTTATCCACACAGAACTGTGGAGCGGCTCGGAACCGAGGGACCGATATCAGGTAGATAAAGGGAATAAAACCAGGCGTCAACTCTCCCCATCCTCCTCAAAAATCCCGTGAACAGAGAGAGGGAGATTTGTAGAGGAGGTGTTGGGTTGGGGCCGGAGATGTGGAGGGCTGTTGGTGATGGAGCGGTACACGCAGAGACGAGTCAGAGAGGTTGGGAATGAGGGAGAAGGGTCCAGTGGAGCAAAAAGGTGACTGAATTGGGAGGACTATAGCGGTGGGAGGGTGGGACGGAGACGGGAGAGGAGTCAGGAGCTCATGGAGATGGTCAGTGGTGAAAGGGAGGGGGGAGTGACTAGACCCCTTGTCTTCTGTCATCTATGTTTCAGGCACAACGTCAGAACATCCTTCAGGTGGGTGAACCCTCTCAAGGTGTCAGTCCCCTGTGATGAGCTGGTAGAGACCTGTGCCCACCAACAGACTGGATCAAAATGCACAGAAATCGAAAATATCTTTCACACAAAAGGATTTGGGAGACCTCGGGCAAGATTCCTTTCAGGGTAACTTTTAGGTTGAGTTGGTGGTGAAGAAGACAAATATGATGATAGCATTCCTGGTGGTCCAGATTATATACATAAGGGTGAAATGTTGGGACTATACAAGGCACTAGTGGGGCCTCATTCGGAGCGTTGCGGGCAGTTTCTGGCCCCTTATCGAGTAAAGGACGAGCTTACATTGGAGATGGTTCGGAGGCGGTTCACAAGAATGATTCCGGGATTGAATGGCTTGTCATATGGGGAACATGTCATGGCTGTGGGCCTGTACACACTGTAATTGACAGGAATAAGACGTGAATAAAGGACGTCCCTTTATTCTGAGACTGTACCCTCTGGTCTTTCACTCTACCAGCACACGGCAAATCCACTAAACATCCACTCTGGCAAGACCTTTCACAATTCGAGAGGTCACCCCTCATCCTTCAGAAGTTTATTGATCACCCGCCCAGAGCCAGTCATATACTCTTCAAATGACAAGAACTTTAATCCCGGAATAATATTCCTGAACCCCCTTTAGATGATCTGCAGTTTCCACACACCCTTGTAAGAGAAGCGGCCCAAGACTGGTCACAAAAGTCCGCATGAAGCCTCACCGGTGCTTTATCATTTCAGACCGTTATATCCTTGAGTTTACATTCCCTGGAAATAAATGCTCACGTGGCATTGGACTTCCTGATCACAGACTCAGCATGCAAATCAACCTTCAGGGAATCCTGCACAAGGTCTCCCAACTCCCTGTCAGTGACAGCCTCCGTCTGAGTTTTCCATTTTCTCCCCAGTTACAAAATTGCCTACGCTTTCATTTCAAAGTCGGCAGAAGATTGTGTCAGCCTTCCTTTAGAACAGATCATCCACTTTGGGATGTACATGTCCTATTCTTGCCGAATTGCTTACAGAAATTCCTGCCACTGCCGTTCTGCCGTCACCCATCCCTGTGCATTCAATTCTGGGCAACATTACCCTCATGCCTCTGGAATTTCCTCTTTTTCCCCACTGATCCATCTGATTTGAGCTTCTTCCTCTCGGACTGAAGGATGAAACTTTTCATATTATGATCACTTAACCCTGAGGGTTCTTCTGCCTCAAGCTCTCTGATCAGATGTGGTTGACAGACCAGCATCCAAGCCAGAATACCTGGTGGGTTCAACCACGAGCTGCTCTAAAAAGCCAAATCGCATGCAGTATAGAAATACCCCTCCTGGAATCCAACACCAACCTGATTTTCCCAATCTACCCGCATATTGTAGTTCCCCCATGACGATTGCAACATTGCCCTTTTGGCATGTATTGTCCGTGTCCCGTTGTACTTTGCAGGCCAGATCTTCACCACCCTTTGTGTGTCTGTACACAATTCTGACCAGATGTATTTACCAGAGCATTTCTGTATCCCTAACCTCAATGATTCAACACCTAGCGACCCTAGGTCACTGCTGAAAGGACTCGGCCCGAAACGTCGTCTGTATTCTTTCCCGTAGATGCTGTCCGGCCTGCTGAAACGATGACTGTCAGATTTACAGTTTTCCTGGTTCTGGGCTCACTAGCGCGCGGCACGAGCAGCAATCCTGAGATCACTACCCCGGACATCCTGCCCTTTAACTTAGAACCTAACTCCCTGTACTCCCTGCTCATACGTCCTACCAATGGCACTGATACCCACAAGGAACACGATTTCACTTGCTCTGCTCTGGGCCTTGGACCATCTGGACAATAGCAATGATTACGTCAAGCTGCGGTTTATTGGCAACAGCTCAGCATTCAGCACAGTCATTTCCTCAGTCCTTATCAACAAGCTCCAAATCCTGAGCCGTTGCATCTCCCTCTGCAAAATAATGTTTGATTTCCTCATCGTGAAACCACAGTCCGTGCAGATCGGTCACAACATTTCCGATCTACAGGTAGTGTTGAATTAACAGAGAGCCTGCAGGTCTTATACAGATTAGGAAAATGGGCAAAGTACTGGCAGATGAAATAAAGTGCCTGGAGAAGAAATAAATGTGTGAACTATTTTCTTTAAAAAAAAACCCACAACAAACTACGGCTCAAAGGGATTTGGGAGTCATGGTGCAGGATTCCCTCCAGGTTAATTTGCTGGTGGAGTCGGTGGTGAGGAAGACAAATGCAATGTTCGCTTTCATTTCCATATGATCAGAGTATAAGAGTAAAATTGTATTTTCTGTGCTTTACAAGGCACTGGAGAGGTCACAAATTTGCTGTATAATGAGCAATGATGGTCCCCTTAGAGAACAATGGATTTGATGACATTGGAAATGATACGACCAGAAGACTTTGCGAAGCATAAGGCTATTCAGCCCATCAGATCTGATTTGCCATCCCATTCATGGCTAATCCTGGATTCCTGCTCGCCGTATTTTTGATGCCCTAACCAATCAGAAAACTGTCATATTCCGCCCAATTCTACTCACGGGCTTGGCCTCCAGTATGGTTTGTGGCAGAGCATTCCGCATATTCGGTTCTCTCTGGCAACAGGCACTCCTCTTTGCTTCCATTCTAAAAGGCCATCCCGTAATTTTGAGCATGTGCCCTCACGTTCTGGATATCCTCACCGCAGGAAACATCACCTCCACACCCACCGTACCTAGCCCTTTCAACATTCGGTAGGTTCAACATGATCACAAGATTGTTTAAACAATCTATAAGAGTTTCTCGAGGATGTTACCAGGAAAGTGGATGAAGGGAAGACAGTTGATGTTGCCTACATGGTCTTCAGTCAGGCCGTTGACAAGGTCCAGCATGGGAAGTTAATTAGGAAGATACAGGTGCTAGGTATACATGGTGAGGTAGAAAATTGGATTTGACATTGGCTCAATGAGAGAAGCCAGAGAGAGGTAGTGGAGGATTGCTTCCCTAAGTGGAGGACTGTGTCTGTGCCACAGGGCTCAGTGCCGGGTCCATATTTATTTGTCATCCATATCAATGATATGGATGATAATGTGGTAAATAGGATCTGCAAATTTACAAAGATTGGAGATGTAGTGGACAGTGAGGAACGTTTTCAAAGCCTAGAGAGGGATTTGGATCAGCTCTAAAAGTGGGCTGAAAAATGGCTGATGGAGTTTAATACAGATACCTGTGAGGTATGGCCCTTCGGAAGGTTAGACAAAGGTAGAACATATAAGGTAAATGGTAGGGCACTGAGGAGTGCAGCAGCACAGAGGGATCTGGGAATACAGATGCATAATTCCCTAAAAGTGAATAGATAGAGTTAGATAGAGGTTAGTTACAATCTGACGTTGTATATAACATTGGTGAGGCAGGAATTGTAGTATTGTGTGCAGTTTTGGTCACCTAATTACAGGAAGGATATTAATAAGGTTGGAAGTGTGCAGAGAAGGTTTACAAGGATGTCGCTGGGACTTCGGAAAATGAGTTACAGAGAAAGGTTGAATTGGATAAGAATTTATTCCCTGGAGCGTAGAAGAATGAGGGGAGGTTGGAAGATGTATATAAAATTATGATGGGTAGAGATAGAATGAATGCAATCAGTCTTTTTATACTGAGGCTAGAGGAGAAAAAAAACAGAGGACATGTGCTAAGAGTGAAGCGGGGGCAGTTTCACAGAAACATGGGGGTGGTTCCTTCACGCAGAGGATGCTGGGAGTGTGGAATGAGCTGTCAGATGAAGTTGTATGTGTAGGCTCACTTATAACATTTAAGAAAAACTTGGACCGGTACATGAATGAGAGGGGTATGGAGGGATATGTTTCAGGTACAGGTCACTGGGACTGGGGAGACAAATGTTTCGGCACAGACAAGTAGGGCCGGAGGGCCTGTTTCTGTGCTGCAGTGTTCTATGATTCTATTTTTTTTTATCAACACGCTATCTTCTAAGTTGCAATGCACACAGGCCCAAAGTTGCCGAACGCTCCTCCTATGTTAACCCCTTCATTTCCAGAATTATTCTCGTGAACCTCGTCTGGACTCTGTCCAATGACAACACATCCTTTATGTGATATGGAGCCCAGATCTGTTGCCAATACTCCAAGTGCGGCCTTCGTGTATTCCTCATAAAGCCTCAGCATTATATCATTGTTTTTTTATTCATTTGCCCTTGAAATAAATGCCCCCATTGCATTTGCCTTCTTACCCCAGACTCAACCTGCAAATTAAACCTTTGGGATTCTTGCACAAAGGATCCACTCCTATCCCGATGTAAATCTCATTATTCCATTGAGATACTGATGCATGCGACTTATGCTTCTCCCTCACAAGCAGCAGAATGAATTTAATCATACCTCTTCAGTAAACAGACATCTGGCTTTTGACCATCGTATTTACGAATGTTGAGCATTCGTTTTGAGATACTAGTTCGTATGTCCGGCTGTATCTGAAGTGTTTTACCTGGGCTACTGATGCGGATGACCACAGGGGTACTCTGCACTGGCTCGTTGACCGCTTTCCCCTTCTTGGCTATCATCCAGTTTCCTGTGTCCTCCACCTTGGGTGTAAATGTCTCTCTATAAGACATCTGTCACCCGGCAAGCCTCTCGAATTATTTGAATATTTTGGATGTTAGCATCTCAGAGTATATATAGAAGGATCAGCTGCACTTTGTCTCTCTCCACGATAGGTCCACAACAGTTGCAATCTCATTTGCCCTCCACTGAGCCTTGGACCATTACACAACATAATAGTTACGTCAGGCTGCGGTTTATTGGCCATAGCTCAGTGTTCAGCACAATCATTTCCTCAGTTCTTATAAACAAACTCCAAATGCTGGGCCAGGGTACATAATATAGAACATAGAATATTACAGTACAGTACAGTCCCTTCGATCCACAATATTGAGTCGACCCTTAAGCCATGCCTCCCATATAACCACTCCCCCCTTAAATTCCTCCATATACCTGTCCAGTAGTCTCTTAAATTTCACTAGTGTATCTGCCTCCACAACTGACTCAGGCAGTGCATTACCCGCAACAACCATACTCTGAGGAAAAAGAACATTCCTCTCATATCCCCCTTGAACATCCCACCACTTAACTTAAAGCCATGTCCTCTTGTATTGAACAGTAGTGTCCTGAGGAAGAGGCGCCTGCTGTCCACTCTGTCTATTCCTCTTCATATCTTGTATCACTCTATCATGTCTCCTCTCATCCTCTTTCTATCCAAAGAGTAAAGCCCTAGCCCCATTGATCCCTGATCGTAATACATACTCTCGACAACAGGCAGCATCCTGCCGAATCTGCTCTGTACCCTTTCCAATGCTTCCACATCCTTCCTATACTGAGGCAACCAGAACTGGACACAATACTCCAAGTGTGGCTTAATCAGTGTTTCATAAAGCTGCATCATTACCTCGCGACCCTTAAACTCCGCTCCTCGTCTTATAAAAGCTAACAGCCTATAAACTTTCTTAACTACCATATCTACCTGTGAGGCGACTTTCAGGGATCTGTGGACATGTATGCACAGATTATCCCCATTATCAAGTAGCCTGCCATTTACTTTGTACTCTCTCTTGGTTTGTCCTTCTAATGTGTACCACCTGACACTTCTCAGAGTTTAACGCCATCTGCCACTTCTCAGTCCATTTCTGCACCCAATCAAAGTCTCTCTTCAATATTAGACAATCCTCTACACTATCTACAACACCACTAACCTTTGTGTCATCTGCAAACTTGTCAATCCACCCTTCTACCCCCATATCCAGGTCGCTAATAAAAATCACGAGAAGTAGGGGTCCCAGAACCAACATGCTGTGGAACATCAACCTCCGACAGCGTGTGGTGTAAAGTGAGTCCAAAGATGGAAGTTTGCTTTGTGTGATGTGCTGGGCTGTGTTCACGATCTTCTGTAGCTTCTTCCGGTCTTGGACATGGTCAACTTCCATAGCAGGTTGTGATGCATCCTAGAAGAATGCTTTCTACGGCGCACCTATAAAAATTAGTGAGGGTTTTAGGGGACAGGTCAAATTTCTTCAGCTTTCTCAGGAAGTAAAGGCGCTGGTGGGCCTTCTTGGTAGTCGACTCTGCTTGACCTGTTCCACCTGCGACCACCGATTTAGATGGGGTTGTCCGGTCCGCTACCCCTTCTGAAATCAACAAACAAATCCTTCGTCTTGCTGACACTGAGGGAAAATATTATTTTGAACCTAGCTTCCTGTATTCCCTCGTTATTCGTCCAACCCATGACATTGGTACCCACAAGGAACAGGGCGTCACTTGCTCTGCTCTGGGCCTTTGGTCCTTCTGGACAATAGCAATGATTACGTCACTCTGCGGTTTATTGGCAAAAGTTCAGCGTTCAGCACAGTCATTTTCTCAGTTCCCATCAACAAGCTCCAAAACCTGGACCGCTGCATCTCCCTCTGCAAAATAATGTTTGACTTCCTCATCGTGAAACCACAGTCCGTGGGGATCGGTCATAACATTTCCTATCTACAGGTGGTGTTGAAGTAGCAGAGAGGCTGCAGGTCTTATACAGATAGGGGGAAAGGGCAAAGTACTGGCAGATGGAATACAGTGCCCCGAAGTGTACGGTCATGCAATTTGCCAGAAGAAATAAAAGTGTGAACTATTTTCTTAAAAAAAAAACGAGGATTCCCTCGAGGTTAATTTACAGGTGGAGTCGGTGGTGAGGAAGACAAATGCAATGTTCGCATTCATTTCCATATGACCAGAATATAAGCAAAGGTTTATTTTCTAGGCTTTACAAGGCACTGCAATGTTCGGATTTGTTGTGTTATAAGCATTGTTGGTTCCCTTAGGAAATAATGGATTTGCTGACATTGGAGATGATACAACCAGAAGACATTGCAAAGCATAAGGCTATTCAGCCCATCAAATCTGATTTGCCATTCATGGCCAAACCCGGATCCCACTCAACCGAACTCTTTGCCGTATTTTGATGCCCTAACCAATCAGAAAACTGTCATATTCCGCGTAACTCTGCTCACGGGCTTGCCTCCAGCATGGTTTTGTGGCAGAGCGTTCCGCATATTCGCTTCTCTCTGGCAACAGGCACTCCTCTTTGCTTCCATTCTGAAAGGCCGCCCCCTAATTTTGAGTATGTGCCCTCACTTTCTGGAAATGTGCCCTCACCACTGGAAACATCCTCTCCACACCCACCGTCCCCAGCCCTTTCAACATTCGGTAGGTTCAACAAGATCACAAGACTGTTTAAACAATCTATTAGAGTTTTTCGCGGAGGTTGCCAGGAAAGTAGATGAAGGGAAGGCAATGGATGTTGTTTACGTGGACTTCAGTAAGGCATTTGACATGGTCCCTCATGGGAAGTTAGTTAGGAAGATACAAGCGCTAGGTATACATGGTGAGGTAGAAAATTGGATTAGACTTTGACTCATTGGGAGAAGCCAGAGTGTGGTAGTGGAGAATTGCTTCTCTGAGTGGAGGCCTGTGACTAGTTGTGTGTCACAGGGATCAGTGCAGGGTCCATTGTTATTTGTCATCTATATCAATGATATGGGTGATAATGTGGTAAACTGGATCTGCAGAATTGCTGATGATACAAATTTTGGAGTTGAAGTGGACAGTGAGGAAGGTTTTCTAAGCTTAGAGATGGATGTGGATCAGCTGGAAAAAGGGGCTCAAAATGGTAGATGGACATTAATACATACATGTGTGAGGTATTGCACTTTGGAAGGAAAAACCAAGGTAGAACATACAAGGTAAATGGTAGGGCACTGAGGGGTGCAGTAGAACAAAGGGATATGGTTATATAGATACTGAATTCCCAAAAAGTGGCGTAAAAAGATAGATAGTTCGTAAAGAGAGCTTTTGGTACATTGGCCTTTATAAATCAAATTATTGAGTATAAGAGTTGGAATGTTATAGTAAGGTTATATAAGACAATGGTGAAGGCGATTTTGGAGTATTGTGTGCAGTTTTGGTCACCCAATTAAAGGAAGGATATTAATAAGGTTGAAAGAGTGCAGAGAAGGTTTACAAGGATGTTGCCGGGACTTGAGAAACAGAGTTACAGAGAAAGGTTGAATGGGTTAAGAATTCATTCCCTGGAGCGTAAAAGAATAAGGGGAGAATTGAAGAGGGATATAAAATTATGATGGGTACAGATAGAGTGAATGAAAGCAGGCTTGTTTCACTGAGACTAGGGGACAGAAAAAACACAAATGACATGGGTTAAGGGTGAAGGAGGAACAGTTTAAAAGAAATATGGGGAGGGGTGTGGCTTCTTCACACAGTGAATGGTGGGAGTGTGTAATGAGCTGTGGGATGAAGTTCTAATTTCAGGCTCAGTTATAACATTTAAGAAAAACTTGGACAGGTGCATGGATGAGAAATGTATGGAGAGATAAGGTCCAGGTGCAGGTTAGTGGGAGGCGGAAATATGGTTCAGCACATACAAGAAGGGCTGGAGGTCCTGTTTCTGTGCTGTAATGTTCAATGGTTCTATCGTTCTATCACCACGCATTCTTCTAACTTCCATTGCGTACAGGCCCAAAGTTGCCGATCACTTTTCATAGGTTAACCCCTTCATTCCTGTATTATCCTAGCGAACCACGCCTTCACTCTCTCCAATGACAACATATCCTTTATGCGATATTGGGACCAGATCTGTTGCCAATACTCCAACTGTGGCCTTCGTGTATTCCTTATAAAGCCTCGGCATTATATCCTTGTTTTTTTAAATTATTATTATTATTATTATTATTATTATTATTATTATTATTATTATTATTATTATTATTATTATTATTATTATTATTATTATTATTAATTTCACCTTAAAATAAATGCCACCATCGCATTTGCCTTCTTAACCCAGACTTCTGGGATTCTTGCTCAAGGGATCTACGCTTCAGCCTCTGTAAAACCCATTGTTCCATTGAGATACTGATGCATGTGACTTATGCTTCTCCCTCACAAATTGCAGAATGAATTTAATTATATTTCTTCAGTAAACAGACTTCTGGCTTTTGACCTTCGCACTTATGAATGCTGAGGATTCGGTTTGAGATTTCCTGGCACGCGGGAGGCATCATGCCATCCAGGAATCTCATTCTGTTACAACAAGCCTCCAGTCTGTTCCCCGAACTAACGAATCCCCTATCACCACAGCCTGTCTCTTCTTCCCCCTTCCCTTCTGAGTCAAGAGGCAGACTCACTGCCAAACAGACGGCCACTGGGACCTCTCTCTGTTAGTTTGTGTGCGCGACTGTATCTAAA
Organism: Hemitrygon akajei; assembly: GCF_048418815.1. NCBI lineage: Eukaryota > Metazoa > Chordata > Chondrichthyes > Myliobatiformes > Dasyatidae > Hemitrygon > Hemitrygon akajei. The sequence goes on along the minus strand of NW_027331919.1, from coordinate 3,759,180 downwards.
GTGTTATACATTCTACTAATGATGATGACCACAGGACTACACTGCACTGGCTCATTAAACGCTTTCCTCTGCCTCGCTCTTACCCAGTTTCCTGTGTCCTCCACCTTGGGTGTAACTGCCTCCCTATAAGTCCTGTCTATCACCCGGCAAGCCTCTAGAATTATTTGAATATCCCGGATGTTAGCATCTCTGAGGATCTACACAGGGCCCAGAACGTTGACCAACTGCACTTTGTCTCTCTCCACGATAGGTCCACAACGGGTGCAATCTCATTTGCTCTCCACCGGGCCTTGAAACATTGCACAACATAATAGTTACGTCAGGCTGCGGTTTATTGGCCATAGCTCAGTGTTCAGCACAATCATTTCCTCAGTTCTTAAAAACAAGCTCCAAATCCTGGGCCAGGGTATATAACATAGAACATAGAATACATAGAACATAGAATGCACAGTACAAGCCCCTAGGCCCACAATGCTGTGTCGACATTTAAACCCTGCCTTCTATATCACCCGCCAACTAAAATTCCTCCATATACCTGTCTACTACTCTAATAAATTTCACTAGTGTATCTGCCTCCACCACTGACTCAGGCTGTGCATTCCACGCACCAACCACTCTCTGAGTAGAAAAAAACTTTCTCTCATCCCCCTTGAACTTCCCTCCCTTAACGTAAAGACATGTCCTCTTGTACTGAGCAGTGGTGCCCTGGGGAAGAGGTGCTGCCTGTCCACTCTGTCTATTCCTCTTAATATCTTGCACACCTCTATCATGTCTCCTCTCATCCTCCTTCTCTCCAGTGAGTAAAGCCCTAGCTCCCTTAATCTCTGATCATAATGCATACTCTCTAAACCAGGCAGCATCCTGGTAAATCTCCTTTGTACCCTTTTCAATGCTTCCACATCATTCCAATATTGAGGCGACCAGAACTGGACACAGTACTCCAAGTCTGGCTGAAACAGAGTTTTATATAGCTGCATCATTACAACTCGAACCTTAAATTCTGTCCCTCGACTTATGAAAGCTAACACCCCATAAAATTTCTTAACTACCCTATCTACTTGTGAGGCAACTTTCTGGGATCTGTGGACATCTACCCCCAGATACATCATCTCCTCCACAGTACCAAATATCCTGCAATTTACTTTGTACTCTGTCTTGGAGTTTGTCCTTCTAAAGTGTACCACCTCACACCTCTCCGGGTTGAACTCCATCTGCCACTTCTGAGCCCACTTCTGCATCCTATCAACGTTTCTCTGCAATCTCCGACAATCCTCAACACTATCCAAAATACCACAAACTGTGTGTCTTATGCAAACTTTCCAACCCTTCTACCACCACATCCAGGCCGTTAATAAAATTTACAAAATGCATGGAGCCCAGAACCAACATGGTCCAGAACATCAACATCACTCATATTGTCCTCACTGTCATTAAGTTACCTCTCATTGGTAAATAACGAAGAGAAGTATTAGACACATTAAGGATCTCACACACTTCCACAGCCTCCAGGTACACCTTCCCACCTTTATCTGTAATCGGTCCTACCTTCATTACTGGCATGCTTTTGCTCTTCACATGAGTGAAGGATGCCTCGGGGTTTTCCTTTACCCTTCTCGCCAAGGCCTTCTCATGCCCCCTTCTTAACCTTCTTGCTTGCAACCCTATATTACTCAATAGCCCCATCTGATCCTTGCTTCCTAAACCTCATGTATGCTGCCTTCTTCCACCTGACTAGACGTCCACCTCACTTGTCACCCCTGGTTCCTTCACTCTACCAGTCCTTATCTTCCTCACCGGGGCGAACTTATCCCCAACATCCTGATCCCTAAATTTCGACCACATGTCCATAGTATATTTCCCTGCGATAACATTACCACAATTCACACCTGAAGGTTCTAGTCTTATACCTTCATAATTTTAATTTCCCCAATTAAAAATTCTCCTGTCCTCTCTGATTCTATCCTATTCCATGATAATTCTAAATGCCAACAGAGGTGGTCACTGTTCGCCAGATGCTCACCCACTGAGAGATCTGACTCGGTTCGTTATCTGTTACTAGATTTAGTATGGCATTCCCCCTATTCGGCCTGTCAACATACTGTGACAGGAAACCGTCCTGGACACACTTACGAAACTCTGCCATGTCTAACCCAATGGACGTTTAAGGTGTTATCACCGTCTGCAACAGGATGTTTGATTTCTCATCAGGGAACCACCGTAAGTGTAGACCAATAATAACAATACCGATCAAGAGGCAGTTCTGAGGTTGCAGAGAGGCTACAGAAGGACTTAGACACATTAGGAAAACGGACAAATGAACAGCAGATAGAGTACAGTTTGGGAGAGTGTATGGCCATAAACTTTGGTAGATAAAAATGTAAGAGTTGACCATTTTCTAAATGGAGAAATATCTACCGTGCAAAGGAACCTCGTGCAGGATTCCTTTTGGATTTATTTGCAGGTTCAATCGATACTGAGGAAGGAAAATATGATGTTACTTTTTTTATTTCGGAGGACTGGAATTCATAAGCAAGGATGGAATTTTATGACTTTATAAGGCACAGGTGCGGCTCAGTTTAAGTGTTGTGAGTATCTTCGGGCCCCTGATGGAGTAAAGGATGTGCATACATTGGGCTGGCTTCACAGCAGGTGCACAATACTTATTCTGTGATTGAAAGCCTTGTTATACAGGAAGCTTTCAACTCTGGGCCTGAATACACTGGAAATCAGAGGATAAGGGGTGCACAGAGGGTACCTCTCTATTCTTAGATGTATCCTCTGGTCTTTCACTGTCCCACCAGCGGGGAAATCATCTCCACATTCACTCGAGCAAAGCCTTTCACCATTAGAGATGTTTCGATGAGGTCACAACTCATTTACTTAATCCTGGTGTAGGCTCAGTGTCATCAAACGATTTTTATGGAATCAACCTCTTGACTCTCTTTAGAACACTCTTCAGCTTCAGTACATCCTTTGATAAAGAAAAGGCCTACAACAGTTCATAATACTCCACGAGAGGCCTCACCAATGCTTTGTAAAGTCTCAATATTACACCATTGCCTTTATATTCCAGCCCTCTTGAAATGAATTCCGGTGTTGCATTTACCTTCTTCAACCCGGAAATTAACGTTTAGGTAATCCCATTCATCCTTAGATATTTTTCCGAATGTTCTCTCCTTTTAAAGCAATGGCTCTATGCTCTCGGCTTCCTGAAAACAGCCTGCCCCTCCACCCATCTTCAAATCCTCTGCAAACTTCGCAACTACGCAATCAGCTCTATCATCCAAATGATTGACATACAAGGTAAAACGCTTTGGTCACGACACAGACCCCTGTGGAAAGTGATGAGCCACCGGCAGCCAAACAAAAAGTATCCGCTCATTCCCACTCTTTGCCTCCTGCCAATGAAACACCGCTTTATCCATTATACTCCGCACATTAAAATTGAACACCTTCACTCCTCTATTCATCCATTTCGATGGTGTCTACATTTTACGCTGCAACTCAGCCAATTAACTGTAAAGCTGCCCCATCAATAGCCTCTCCTCAGTACACCATTACCTCTGTTTGTAAACAGGTTGCGTCATCTTCAGCACTATTTTCAGCCAATGCAGATCCTTCTGCATTGAAATGTATGCAGCCCAGGAAATTATTTGCACTGATCTCAACCATCTGATTACCAATTTTATGTGAGTTCCTATCACCATCCCCCTCCACAACCTCAGCAATAACTGTTCTGGAACTCTGTCGCCTATCTCTCAGTAACTATCTGAAACCTCTGTGAATAATTTGTATAATCTGGTTCTAGGCTGGCTAGCACATGGCATGGGTAGCAATATTGGAGATCCTGACCTTTAACCTAACTCCCTATATCTTCTCCGCACTTATCCTACCCATGCCATTGGTAGCCAAATGGAACATGATTGGGCCTTCTCCCCAGTAGGCCTTGGACCAGCTGGACAATGGCAATACCTACAAGCAGGCTGTGGGTTTATGACAACAACTCAGAGTTCAGCACAATCATTTCCTCAGTTCTTATCAACAAGCTCCAAATCCCGGGCGGTGCATCTCCCTCTGCAAAAGAATGTTTTACTCCTCATCGGGAAACCACACTCAGTGTGGATCGGCCATAACATTTCCGATCAGAAAACAGTGTTTAAGTAGCAGATAGGCTACAGAGGGGTTCATACAGATTAGGGAAATGGGCAACTAGTGGGCTGATGGGATATCGTTGTTGGTGAGGTGCATGATCATGCAATTTGGTATCAGAAATAAAGGTGTGGACTATTTTCTAAATGGAGACAAAATTCAGCAGTCTACGGAGAAAAGGGTTTGGGCATCCACGTGCAGGATTTCCTCAAAATTAAGTTACAGGTGTAGTAGGTGGTGAGGAAGGACAATACACGTCAGCATTCATTTCCAGATGAGGAGAAGAGAAATCAATGATCAAAAACTGACTTAAATTCACCCTGAAACTTGGCCTCCTTCAGTCAGTAGTAGGGCATTCCACAGATTCACGACTCTGGCTAAAGAAATAATTTCTCCCTACCCCTGTTCTGAGAGGGTGCTCCTCAATTCTGAGGCAGTGTAGTCTAGTTCTACACACCCCCACCAAAGAAAGCGACCTTCCGTATCCAACCTGTGTCTTCTTTCAGCAATGGGTAGGTTTCAATCAGAGTTAGCCTTCAGCAATGGGTAGGTTTCAATCAGAGTTAGCCCACTCCCGCTTTTCCGCATTCTTCCAAATTCCATTGAGTGCAGGACCCAAGCAGCTAAATGTTACTTAGATTTTACCCCTTCATTTCCTTAATTACCCTTGCTAACCTCCTCTGATCTCTCCTCAATCAGAACACATCCTCTATAGACAATAGACAATAGGTGCAGGAGTAGACCATTCGGCCCTTCGAGCCTGAACCGCCATTCTGAGATCATGGCTGATCATCTACTATCAATACCCGGTTCCTGCTTTGTCCCCATATCCCTTGATGCCCCTATCCATAAGATACCTATCTAGCTCCTTCTTGAAAGCATCCAGAGAATTGGCCTCCACTGCCTTCTGAGGCAGTGCATTCCACACCCCCACAACTCTCTGGGAAAAGAAGTTTTTCCATTAACTCTGTCCTAAATGACCGACTCCTTATTCTTAAACCATGCCCTCTGGTACTGGACTCTCCCAGCATCTGGAACATATTTCCTGCCTCTATCTTGTCCAATCCTTTAATAATCTTATATGATGCAATCAGATCCCATCTCAATCTCCTTAATTCCAGCGTGTACAATCCCAGTCTCTCTGACATCTCTGCGTAAGAAATTCCGGACATCCCAGGAGTTAACCTCGTGAATCTACGCTGCACTTTCTCTGTAGCCGGGATGTCCTTCCTTAACCCTGGAGACCAAAACTGTACACAATACTCCAGGTGTGGTCTCACCAGGGCCCTTTACAAATGCATAAGGATTTCCTTGCTCTTGTACTCAATTCCCTTTGTAATAAAGGCCAACATTCCATTAGCCATATATTAGCCTTAGATATATCTCATATCTGAGATATGGGGCCCAAAACTGTTGCAAATACTGGTTTCTGCCTGATTGGAGCGTTAAGAATGATCAGCATTATTGCCCTGTTTTCCCGTTTCATTCCCTTTCACATAAATGGTAAAATTCACTTTGCCTTCTTTACAACAGACCCAAACTGTAAATAGACTTTCTGGGAACCTTACACAAGGACTCCTAAGTGCCTCTGCGCCTCTGATATTTGAAACATCCTCCCGTTCTGATAATTATCCGTCCTGTTGTTCCTTTTACCAAAATTCATTTTCATACTTTCGCAACACTGTATTCCATCTGCCATTTTGCCCATTCTTTCAATTTATCTCTATCCTGCTGTAATCGCATTGCTTCCTCAGCTCGACATACCCCTCCACCTACCTTTGTATCATCCCCAAACGTTGCCAGGAAGTCATCAATTCAATATCCCAAATCGTTGACAAACATGGTAAAAGTAACGGTCGCAATGCTGACCAGTAAGGTTCGCCTCTAGACAGCAGCAGCCAATCAGAAAAACACCCTTTTATTGCCACTCTCTGCCTCCTGCCTGTCAGCCATTCCGTCATCCATGCCAGAATCTCTCCTGTAACGCCATCGGATTTTCTATTGTTAAGCTGCCTCATGTGTGACGCCTTGTCACATGTCATCTGAAAATCCAAGAGAGTGGCATCCACAGCCTCTCCTGTGTCCACTCGGTTTGTTACTCCCTCTGAGAACTCTAACAGGCTTGTCCGGCAAGATTCACACTCACAGACACTCATAGTGACATCCACTGCCTCTCCTGTGTCCACTCGGTTTGTTACCCCCTCTGAGAACTCTAACAGGCTTGTCCGGCAAGATTCACACTCACAGACACTCACAGTGACATCCACTGCCTCTCCTTGTTCACTCGGTTTGTTACTCCCTCTGAGAACTCTAACAGGCTTGTCCGGCAAGATCTGTATTCACAGAAACTATGCTGACTTTGATTTACTTGATCATTCCTTAGACTCCATAACTTAGCCATAATAATAGACACTGATATTTTCGCAGCCACTGAGTTAAGGCCGCTTTTGAAAACTTTTCCATTATCCACCTTCCCACACACTTTTACTACCTTAGAGATCCTTCCATCGGCTTTAATGCGGTCCTTAACTTCATCGTCAGCCGCGGTGGCTAACCCTGCCATATGAGAACTTCTCCTTCTGTCGGGCATATCTATCTTGCGCCTTGTGTACTATTCCCAGAAGCTCCAGCCATTTCTGTTTTGCCGTGATCGCCCCCAGTAGCCCCCTCCAATCCACCTGTCCAAGCTCCTCTCTCATGCCTCTGTAATTCCCTTAATTCCATTGTGGTACTGATAACTGTGACTTATGTTTCTGCATCTCAGAGTTAAGTATGAATCCAATCCTACCTTTTCAGTTAGGAGACTTTTAGCTGTTCACCGTCACACTTAAGAATCCTGACTCACTGCCAGAGACCGGACCACCGTAACTTTCATCTGTTAGGTGAACCCCCGCCCACAAACTGCCAGTATCCAGTAGTGAGATTAGGAGGGATTTCTTCAGCTAGAGAGGAGTGAATTTCTGGAATTTGCAGCTGCAGGCGACGGTGGAAGCCAAGCCACTGGTTATGTTTAAGATATATTTATAACAGACGTCGATCAAGGAAGTAGGTTCTGCTGAAGGGATTCGAGCAGCTGGGGCCTAACTGGAAAAGCAGAAACAATAACGAGAACTGCCTGAACCACGTGAAAATAAGCATAGGGTAAAGAATATCTGAGACTTACGATGGGTGATTGTTAAGTCTTGGCCTAGAAGGAGTCAATATTAGAAAACCTAGCACATTAATTTTTCAACTTAGTCCCCTGCTGCATGTACACGCTTCGTCCAGCGGTCCTGGAGCATACGGATGCCTTCTTCGCAGAGCTGGTCCACACCAGGGGCGATTGATAACTTCGTGATCTAAGGTAGAGGGGAGATGAGTTATTCAGCTCTCGTTACATGCGCGTGCATTCAACGCTTTGAGTGAAAAGGCAGAAAGTTTGAAGTTAATAACTCATCTCCTTCTACCTTAGGCCATCAATCACCCCTCGTAAATGCATGACTCAAGAACTGGTTTGAGAGAAGTGGGTATAAATTCATGAGAAATTGCCACCAGTATTGCGGAAAGAGGGAGCTGTTCCAATGGGACGGGCTACACCTGAACCGTGATGGGACCTGGATCCCAGCCAGTCGCATAACGAGGGCTGTGGATTTAAACTAAATAGTAGGGGATGGAAATAAAACAGATTGGCGGAGTGTGGAGACAGTAAAAGAGAAAAGTGTAGATAAAGACGAAGGAAAATCAAACGATATAAAAAGTGAAGCGTAGGAGTGGAGTGAAATGAAGCGAAGAAAATTATAAACAAAAGGATGACATTATTTTAAAAGCACAATGAGTGTAAGGACTGCCTGAATGGCGGAGAAGCTTGCAAATTAAATGTACAAGTATATCATGTAATACAGACGGACATGCAGGAAGGTCAAGGTGGTCGGGGAGCGCTTTTCATTCAGGATGAGGTCAGGACGATTGTGCGAGACGAGATAAGATCTAAGGAGCAGAATGTCGAATCCATCTGGGTAGAGATAACGAATAGTAAATGGAAAGATTCACTGGTGTGAGTTGTCAGTGGAACAGCGAATAATATCATTACAGTGTCATAGGCAGGAAACAGGAATATCTGAGGCATGTAAGAATGGAACAGCAGTAATCATGGGGAACTTTATCTTGCACAATCAATTTGTTCGAATCATTCTTGAGTAGGACTTTATAGACTGCAGCCGTGATGGCTTTCTGGAACAGCATGCTGTTTAACCTACAAGGGAACGTGCATCCAAGTTCGACACTCCCATTCCCCGGAGTATGGGGAGCTGTTACTTTCCACGTAAGACTCAGACTGCCGGTTATTGCCTACCTCATTCCTTCGTGAAATGTCTGCAGCTAAAGACTCGTGTTTGAACACTCAGTGCTCAACCGTAGGAGTTTGATTTCCGCTTTGGATTTATTTACTCTAGACTTGGTTATTTCTAATCTGAGTCTGAATGTATTCTAGCCCGGATTCTGCACATACCTTCACCACCGTCCATGTCTGTTTCTTGAAAGAAGAGATTACAATGTCAGGAGGGTGAGGAGATGTGATCCGTCATTGAAAACTCGCGAATTTCTCCAGATGTAAGGCGGAGAGTATTCTGACTTGTCGCATCGCCGCCTGGTGTGGAGGCTGCAACGCACAGGGTCGCCAGAGACTGCAGAGGGTTCCAGACTCAGCCCAACTCCATCGCGGGCAAAACCCTCCCCTCCATCAAGGAAAACTTCAAGAGGGACCTCATCTATTACTGAGGACCATTACCACCCGGGAAATGCCCTGACATCATTTGTAAATCGGAGAGGAGGTACAGGAGCTTGACGACCCGCGCTCAACGATTTAAAACAAGTTACTTCTCTTCCAACATCTGATACTAAATGTTTCCTGATTCGATGAGCACCCTCGATATTCCCCTATTTGCTTTATTTATGAATTTTTGGAACTTACATTAAATTTTCGTCTTTGCTCAGTACTGATTGTACAAATGATCACTCTCAGGTGATATAAGTCACAGACAATAAATCAGATGGTGATTCCGGTGACAAACACGCGATACAGACAGACAGGACATGGCACGCTGGTCTTTCACTGAGTACAGGAGTCGGGAGGTCACATTGCAGTTGTACAAACCTGTTGAGGCCACGCCTGGAGTACTGTGTCGGTTCTGGTCGCCCTGCTGTAGGACAGTACAGCTGGAAAGGGCGCAGAGGGAGATTTGCGAGGATGTTGCCGGGTTTCGAGTGGCTGAGCTGTGAAGACAGGGCTGGCGTGAGAAGTGTATTCTTTGGGGAACACCGGTGACATTATAGAGGGTGTGTAAAACCTCGAGGGGCAGAGATTGAGTGAATGCACATAGTCTTTTACTCCGCGATCGGGAATCTGTGTCCCAAAGTGCGGAGGAGAATGGGTGGAGAGGAGGGAGAGAGATAAAAGGGAAGGAGGGGTGGAGAACCGTGCGCGGGGTGGGGGGGGGGGGGTGTGAGAACAGTAGAAGGGATGGCTGGAAAGAAAGAGATTGACGGGGAAAGAGGAATGTAGGAGAGTGTTGGTGAATGCGAGTAGTGGAGGGAATGGTTGGGGGAGGGACATAGTCGGTGAGGAGGGAATGTGAGGATGAGTTGGATAAGAGTGGGGAAGAGAGACGGGGCAGGAAAACGGATTGTAATGTGATTCAGTTTGGCCCTACGGGCTGTTGACAGAGATCCTGGATCTTTTCAGGAATATCCGTGCACCAATGTGCGACTTCTCGCAGATAAAACGGTGTTGACCTTTGCAATGGGCCCTCCATCCGTCAGAGCCGCATTTAACGCAGACCGACTTTCACTGGAATACTTGTGAATAATACTAGAAGCCTCTTCCCTAACAAAGAAGGTAAAAACAATTTCAACAGGGTCAAATCAGCTCCAGGCGGACACTCCAGACAGTCACCAATCTAATCCCACTGCATCGCACTAACCACACAGCCCCGTGTCGGTCTCCAAACTAATCCCCCTGACCCACTTTATACACACAGGCTGTATCACTCCCCAAACTAACGCACCTGCCCCAAATCCCTCTGTCAGAATATAATCTACGATCGTGAGCCCCTCACATCCCACTGCCCCGTGTGTCTCCAAACAAATCCCCCGACCCACCTTATACCCACAGGCTGTATTACTCCCCAAACTAACGCACCTGCTCCAAATCCCTCTGTCAGAATATAATCAACGATCGTGAGCCCCTCACATCCCACAGACCCGTGTGTCTCCAAACAAATCCCCTGACACACTTTATCACCAGAGCCCTATGTCACATTCTAATCTACGATCGTGACACCCGCTCTCCCGAAAGACCGGATCGCGCTCCAAACTAACGCCATTGTCCCACACTCTCGCCAATAGCCCTGTGTCAGAATCTAATCCACGACCGTGACCCAGTCACATTCCACAGCCTCAGAGGGTCTCCAAACTATTTAATGACTCAGTCCAAAGCCCAGTAAAAAATCCGAATCTCACCCGTCTTCGCATTTTCCAATCCAGTTTGTTCTGTCTTCATCGCCGAGTGCGTTGGAAACAAAATCCTGCGAAAGATAGAAAAAGAAGGAAAAATCCTGGCAAGAAGGAGCCTCTCTCAATGCCTAATACGGGGACTCTGGGGGTGGGATGAGAGAGAGAGAGATAGAGAGAGAGAGAGAGAGGAGAGAGAGAGAGAGAGAGAGAGAGAGAGAGAGAGAGAGAGAGAGAGAGAGAGAGAGAGGGGAGAGAGAGAGAGGGAGAGAGAGAGAGGAGAGAGGGAGAGAGAGAGAGAGAGAGAGAGAGAGAGAGAGGAGAGAGAGAGAGAGAGAGAGAGAGAGAGTAAATTTCAATGTGTGTCTGACGCTGGGATGGTGTGAAGGGTCAGTATTGACGGAGCTTCACTCTGTGTCTGACCCCGGGAGTGTATGATGGGACGGTGTGGAGAGAGATTCACTCTGTGCTTGATTTTGGGAATTTGTGATTGTTGTGGATATCTCCTCTCTCGGTGTGACACATACCTGCTCTTCCTTTGAATTTATTTCCAGCAACAATGCATCATTTTTTGAACAATATTCCTTCGCTCCATGGGCAAGTTGTTTCCAACGCGGATATGAAATAACATCGGCCTTGATTTCTCAGCCAGCCCTGGGAACACGCTTGCTCTGAAAATCAGGAACAAGAAATGTGAATCTCCCAGCACAACGTCCCATCATACACTCCCGGGGTCAGACACAGAGTGAATCTTCCTCCACACCGTCCCATCGCACAGTTCCGCGGTCAGACACAGAGTGAAATTCCCTCCATACCGTCCCATCACACACTCCCGGGGTTAGATACAGAGTGAATCTCCCTCCTCACCGTCCCATCACACACTCCCGCAGTCAGATACAGAGTGAATCAGAGTAATCAGAGTGATTACTGAGGGGCCTGTGCGACTGAGCTGGGAGAACCACTACAGCGCATCTTCAACATGAGCCTGGAGCAGAGAAGATTACCCAGACAGTGGAAAACATCCTGTATTGTCCCGGGTACCGAAGAAACCACAAACCAAAGGAGTTGAATGACTTCAGACCTGTTGCCTTGACGTCGCACGTGATGAAGACCATGGAGCGGCTGATAATACAGAATCTGAGGCCACAAACCAGGCACGCCCAGGATCCTCTTCAGTTTGCGTATAAGGAGAAGGTGGGAGTGGAGGATGCTATCACGTATTTGCTGCACAAATCCCTCTCTCACCTAGATGGGGTCAGTTGTGCTGTGAGGATTACATTCCTTGACTTCTCTAGTGCCTTTAACACCATCCAGCCCAAGATCTTAAGGCACAAACTAACGGAGATGGGAGTAGACTCTCACATGATGGATTGGATAGTGGACTACTTGAGAGATAGACCTCAGTATGTGAGGTTGGGAGACTGTAGGTCTGATACGGTGGTAAGCAGCACAGGGGCGCCGCAGGGAACCGTACTCTCTCCGGTCCTGTTCACCCTGTACACATCAGACTTCCAATATAACTCGGAGTCCTGCCATGTGCAAAAGTTCGCTGATGACACGGCCATAGTGGGGTGTGTCAGGAATGGACAGGAGGAGGAGTATAGGAAACTGATACAGGACTTTGTGATATGGTGCAACTCAAACTACCTGCGTCTCAATATCACCAAGAACAAGGAGATGGTGGTGGACTTTAGGAGATCTAGGCCTCATATGGAGCCAGTGATCATTAATGGAGAATGTGTGGAGCATGTTAAGACCTACAAGTATCTGGGAGTACAGTTAGACGAGAAGCTAGACTGGACTGCCAACACAGATGCCTTGTGCAGTAAGGCACAGAGTCGACTGTACTTCCTAAGAAGGTTGGCGTCATTCAATGTCTGTAGTGAGATGCTGAAGATGTTCTATAGGTCAGTTATGGAGAGCGCCCTCTTCTTTGTGGTGGCGTGTTGGGGAGGAAGCATTAAGAAGAGGGACGCCTCACGTCTTAATAAGCTGGTAAGGAAGGCGGGCTCTGTCGTGGGCAAAGTACTGGAGAGTTTAACATCGGTATCTGAGCGAAGGGCGCTGAGAAGGCTACGGTCAATTATGGATAACTCTGAACATCCTCTACATAGCACCATCCAGAGACAGAGAAGCAGTTTCAGCGACAGGTTACTATCGATGCAATGCTCCTCAGACAGGATGAAGAGGTCAATACTCCCCAATGCCATTAGGCTTTACAATTCTACCGCCAGGACTTAAGAACTTTTTAAAAGCTATTATTAATGCTTTTTGAGATAGCGATTTAGATGCATATCATATTTTTTTTTACTGAGTTAAGTATTGTATGTAATTAGTTTTGCTACAACAAATGTATGGGACATTGGAAAAAAAAGTTGAATTTCCCCATGGGGATGAATAAAGTATCTATCTATCTATCTATCTATCTATCTATCTATCTATCTATCTATCTATCTATCTATCTATCTATCTATCTATCTATCTATCTATCAATCTATCTCCCAGCACAACGTCCCATCACACACTCCCGGGGTCAGACACAGAGTGAATACTCCTCCACACCGTCCCATCACACATTCCCAGGGTCAGACACAGAGTGAAAATCCCTCCACACCGTCCCATCACACACTCCCGGGGTCAGATACAGAGTGAATCTCCCACCTCACCGTCCCATCACTCACTCCCGGTGTCAGACACCGAGTGAATGTCCCTCCACACCGTCCCATCACACACACCCGGTGTCAGACGCAGAGTGAAAATCCCTCCACACCGTCCCATCACACACTCACGGAGTCAGACACAGAGTGAATCTCCCTCCACACTGTCCCATCACAGATACCCGGAGTGAGACACAGAGTGAATCTCACTCCACAACGTCCCATCACAGATACCCGGAGTAAAACACAGAGTGAATCTCCCTCCACACCGTCCCATCACACACTCCCGGTGTCAGACACAGAGTGAATCTCCTTCCAAACCGTCCCATCACACACTGCAGGTGTCAGACACAGAGTGAAATTCCCTCTACACCGTCCCATCACACAGTCCCGGTGTCAGACACAGAGTGAAAATCTCTCCACACCGTCCCATCACACACTCCCGCTGTCAGACACAGAGTGAATCTCCCTCCAAATCGTCCCATCATACACTCCCGGTGTCAGACACAGAGTGAAAATCCCTCCACACCGTCCCATCACACACTCCCACGGTCAGACACAGAGTGAATCTCCCTCCACACCGTCCCATGCCAGAGTCCCGGTGTCAGACACAGAGTGAAAATCTCTCCACACCGTCCCATCACACACTCCCGGTGTCAGACACAGAGTGAATCTCCCTCCACACCGTCCCATCACACACTCCCGGTGTCAGACACAAGAGTGAATCTATCTCCACACCGTCCCATCACACAGTCCCGGTGTCAGACACAGAGTGAAAATCCCTCCACACCGTCCCATCACACACTCCCACGGTCAGACACAGAGTGAATCTCCCTCCACACCGTCCCATCACACACTCCCGGTGTCAGACACAGAGTGAATCTATCTCCACACCGTCCCATCACACAGTCCCGGTGTCAGACACCGAATGAAAATCCCTCCACACCGTCCCATCACACACTCCCACGGTCAGACACAGAGTGAATCTCCCTCCACACCGTCCCATCACACAGTCCCGGTGTCAGACACAGAGTGAATCTCCCTCCACACCGTCCCTTCACACAGTCCCGGTGTCAGACACGGAGTGAAAATCCCTCTAAACTGTCCCATCACACAGTCCCGGTGTCAGACACAGAGTGAAAATCTCTCCACACCGTCCCATCACACACTCCCGGATTCAGACACAGAATGAAGCCCCCGCTGCACCGTCCCATCACTCACTCCGGGACTCAGAAACAGACTGAAACTCTCTTTCTCACGGATCCTTTCACACACTCCCGGATTCAGACACAGAATGAAGCCCCCGCTGCACCGTCCCGTCACTCACTCCGGGACTCAAAAACAGACTGAAACTCTCTCTCTCTCTCACCGATCCTTTCACACACTCCGGATTCAGACACAGAACGAAGCCCCCGCTCACCGTCCCGTCACACACTTCGTGAAACAGAGTGAAACTCTCTCTCCACGGTTCCATCACACCCTTCAGGGGTCAGTCATGGGGAGAATTCCCCTGGGCACTGTCCCATCACACAATCCCGCTGTCAGACACAGACTGAAGCTGGATCCATACCGTCCCATCAGACATTTCCTGAGTGAGACACAGAGTGAAGCTGTAATGTTACGTCTCACAATCCCGTCGTCAGACACAGAGTGAATCCACCTCCACAACGTCCCAGCACACTCTCCTGGATTCAGTGATAGAGTGAAACTTCCTCCACGCAGCCCCATCGCACACTCACTGGGTCAAACACAGAGTGAATCACCCTCCATACCATCTCTTCACACACTCCCGATGTCAAGCACAGAGTGACGCTTCCTCTCTCCATGCCTGCCCTGTGATGAGGAGCGGGTGAAGTTGGCGGATGATGTCTCACCTCTTCTGCTGGTCAACAATTCACAGATTTGAGCCTTGGTTTCTTTGACAGATCTGTACTTCGTTTCCATCTCAGTGAACTGGTGACGGAGATCGCTGTGCATTCGATTAAGAATTGACAGATTAGAGTTGAGCTCAGAAAGTTTGGATTGAAGGGTTGAGTTTAACTCATGGTAGATTTGGTCGGAGGGGATCTCTGACTGACGAATCTGTGATACTGAGAGAGATGGTGAAGGATGTTTAGCGTTTACAGTGACACGTGAGTCAGCGTCTCGCTACTGAAGGGTCACAGAGAGTGTTGTGACAGTGTCACGGTGAAGGGTGTCACAGTGAAGGATGTGCTGGTGGCACAGGCAGAGACGTCGGCGCCATCTTGAGAGGCGTGTCTGTGTCACGCTGAGGGGTTATCAATGCGCTGGTGAAGGTTTTGTTGTCGTTACAGTGGGGTCTGTGTCAGTATCGTGGCGATGATAATTTCCCTGTCTCAGCGCGGGGCATGTCCTAGTTGCTGTGAGGGACGTGTCGGTGTCACTGTGATAGGAGTTTCTGTGCCCCGGCGAGAGGTGTGCCGGGTCACAATGAAGAGGAGGGAAATGTCAGAGTGAGGGGTCTGGTAGTATCTGTGTAATGTGTGGGTGCTGGTGTCATTGAGAGGACTGTGTCTGTGTCTCTGTGAGAGGCATGTCATGGCAACGGTGTGTGTCCGGTTATCACGCTGAGGTGTGTGTCCGTGTGATGAAGTGGAGTATGTCGGTGTCATTGTGAATTTAGGTATCGGCATCATGCTAAGGGATTTGCCTGAGTCATTGTGAGATGTGGGTAATTGCTTCAGAGAGCGGCGCAGTGTTCGGTAATTGCCTCAGTGAACGGTGTTATGTTGAGGGGTGCTAATGTCTCTGTGGGGGTGTTGCAGTGACGTGTGTGTCCATGTCACGGTGCGGAGCTGGGCGGGTCACGTTGAGGAGTCTGTAGGTGTCAGTGGCGTCTCAGTGTCACGGTGAAGGGCGTGTCGCTGTCACTGTGAGATGTGATTCGGAGTCGCCTTGAGATAGGTTCTCTGCGAGAGATCCGGCTGGGAAATCTCAGATATAGTGGATTCAGCAGTTGAGTTTAACTCATGGACTCGTAGTCGACATTGGCGTTCGGTCCCTTTAATCTCCTGATATTCTTCGCAAAGGAGTTTGCAGTTTCGGTCAGAGGTGATCTGAGATGGTGACGGATGTTTGGAGTTTGCAGTGTGTCAGGGTCAAGCTGCTGAGCGGATCACGGAGAGTGCGGAGTCAGTGCCACGATGTGGGTATTATAGCGCAAGGTGTGCTGGTGGCACAGTGAGGGGCGTCGGCGCCCCCGTGAGGTACGTGTCTGGGTCACGCTAAGGGGTATATCAGGGAACCAGCGAGGTTTTTGTTGGTGTCACGATGGGAGCTGCGTCAGTATCGCGGTGATGGTTGATTCACTATCACGGTGAGTCGGTGTTTCAGTCAGAGTCAGGTTGCTGTCATTGTGACAGGTGTTTTCTGGATCCATGTGAGAGGTGTACCGGGTCACATCGCAGTGTATCTCTACGTCACGGTGAGAGATATGTCGGTGAGAGATTTTGTTGTTGTCGCAGTGAGAGTCTCGTCGGTGTCATAGTGTCCGGTGTATTGGTGTGGCAGTGGAAAAAAATAGTCGATGTCAAGGCGAGGGAAATGTCAAAGAGGGGGTTTGGTAGTGTCACGGCGGGTGGAGTATCTGTGTAATGTGTGGCTGCTGGTCTCATTGAGAGGAGTGTGTCTGTGTCACATGTCATGGCCACGCTGTGTGGGATATTGTCACGTTGAGGTGTGTGTCGGTGTGATGGAGAGGACTAACTCAGTGTTATTGTGAATTTAGATGTCGCTATCACGGTGAGGGTTTGCCTGTGTCAGGGTGAGGTGTGGGTAATTATCTCAGTGAGCGGTGCATCGGTGTTATGTTGAGGGGCGATACTGTCTTTGTGGGGGTGTTGCAGTGGCGTGTGAGTCCATGTCACGGTGCGGAGCTGGGCGGGTCACATTGAGGAGCCTGTGGGTGTCAGTGGTGTCTCAATGTCACGGTGAAGGGCGTGTCGATGTCACTGTGAGGTGAGTTTCTGAGTCGCCTTGAGACAGGTTCTCTGGGAGAGATCCGTGTGGGAAATGTCACATATCTTAACTGATGGAGTGGTGATGGGTCCTGTTCATTTTCTAAATTTCTTCCGAAAGGACTTTGTATTTTCGGCCAGAGGTGATCTGAGATGGTGAAGGATGTTTGGTGTTTATAGTGTGTCAGCGTCACGCTACTGAGCGGGTCACGGAGAGTGGTCTGTCAGTGTAACCGTAAGGGTGTTACAGTGAGGGGAGTGTTGGTGACCCAGTGAGGGGCGTCGGCGCCTCCGTGAGCTACGTGTCAGGGACACGTTGAGGGGTATATCAGATTACCAATGAAGTTTTATTGTCACGATGGGAGCTGCATCAGTATCGCGGTGATATTTGATTCCCTGTCACACCGAGTTGGTGTTTCAGTGAGAGACGTATAGCTGTGATTGTGATACGTGTTTCTGGGTCCATGTGAGAGGTGTACCAGGTCACATCGCCGTGTATCTCTGTGTCACGGTGAGAGATATGTCGGGGTCACAGTGCGAGGATTTTGTTGTTGTCGCAGAGAGTCTCGTCGGTGTCATAGTGTCCGGTGTATTGGTGTGGCAGTGGGAAAAAAAAGTCGATGTCAAGGCGAGGGAAATGTCAAAGAGGGGGTTTGGTAGTGTCACGGCGGGTGGAGTATCTGTGTAATGTGTGGGTGCTGGTCTCATTGAGAGGAGTGTGTCTGTGTCACCGTGACAGGCATGTCATTACCACGGCGTGTGTGAGATTGCCACGCTGAGGTGTGTGTCGGTGTGATGGAGAGGACTAACTCAGTGTCATTGTGAAATTAGAAGTCGCTATCACGGTGATGGGTTTGCCTGTGTCAGGGTGAGGTGTGTGTAATTGTCTCAGTGAGCGTGCATCGGTGTTATGTTGAGGGGCGATACTGTCTTTGTGGGGGTGTTGCAGTGACGTGTGAGTCCATGTCACGGTGCGGAGCTGGGCGGGTCACGTTGAGGAGCCTATAGGTGTCGGTGGTGTCTCAGTGTCACGGTGAAGGGCGTGTCAGTGTCACTGTGAGGTGTGTTTCGGATTCGCCTTGAGACAGGTTATCTGGGAGAGATCCGTGTGGGAAATGTCACATATCTTAACTGATGGAGTGGTGATGGGTCCTGTTAATTTTCTAAATTTCTTCCCAAAGGACTTTGTATTTTCGGCCAGAGGTGATCTGAGATGGTGAAGGATGTTTGGTGTTTATAGTGTGTCAGCGTCACGCTACTGAGCGGGTCACGGAGAGTGGTCTGTCAGTGTAACCGTAAGGGTGTTACAGTAAGGGGAGTGTTGGTGACCCTGTGAGGGGCGTCGGCGCCACCGTGAGCTACGTGTCAGGGACACGTTGAGGGGTATATCAGCTTGCCAATGAGGTTTTGTTGTCACGATGGGAGCTGCATCAGTATCGCGGTGATATTTGATTCCCCGTCACACCGAGTCGGTGTTTCAGTGAGAGACATGTTGCACTCACTGTGATAGGTGTTTCTGGGTCCATGTGAGAGGTGTACCAGGTCACATCGCGGTGTATCTCTATGTCACGGTGAGAGATACGTCGGGGTCACAGTTCGAGGTTTGACGGTGTTACAGTGAGAGACTCGTCGGTGACATACTGTATTGGTCTGACAATGGAAAAATGTCGATGTCACGGTGAGGGGAGTGTCTGTATCACGGGGAAGGACCTGTTGTGTTCACGGTGGATGTGTCGCTGTCACAGTAAGTGTAGTGTTTTTGTCACGGTGAGGGCTGAGTGGGTAACACTCTGAGGGGCTTCTCGGTGTTACGGTGCGGGATGTGTCTTTGTGACGGTGAGGGTTATGTCGGTGTTTCGGTGGAGTGGCTTTTGCTGTTATGAGAAGAGATGAGTCGGGTTCAAAGAGATGGACGTGTCGGTGTCACAGTGAGGGACGTGTGAACGTCACAGTGCGGGACGCTTTGGCACCACGTCGAGAGGCGTGTCAGTGTTACAGTGAATCGTTATTACATTAGGTTGTGTGTTGGCATTAGGTTGAGGGATATGTCGGTATCATGTTGAGGGATGTGTTGGTGGGGGTTGTGTCGGTGTCACGGTGAGGGGTGTGTCGTGGTCGTACTGAGAGACCCGTCAGTACCACAGTGAGGGGTGTGTTGATATCGCCGTAAAGGGTGTTTCTGGAAAATGTTGGGAATGTGTCGCTGTTACAGTGGCCATTTTTATTCTCTGCGGTTTGGTCCTTCAGACCGGTGTGAAACTCACCATGAATCCTCCAGCAGATACCCGTGATAAAGAGGGTCGCTGTTAAGCCGCAGATTAGCCATATGCTTGAGTCTGATCTGTCTCTCCCTGTGGGTCGTTCTCTGTCCATGTCGTCTGTGGAAAGATCGTTCCTTGTCTTTGTCAATCCATCGTCATATTCCCTGATCCACCCCACCCCTGCTCCTCCCACCCTCTGAGTTCAGTTCACTCTCTTTTGCTCATGCAGAGCAGTGAGCGTAAATCACAGAACAAAACTGACCCCTTGACCCGAAAATTTTACTTTACCAATTATATTTCATACCTAAATAGTTTTTACAGACACAATGTTCATCTCCTTCTAAACCCTGATCATCCACGTTCCCGTCAAAGAGCCAATGAAACGACTCTATCGATTTGCCTTCAGCACCACCCCTGGCAGCACATTCCTGTCCCCCGCGGTCACTGTGTAAAGAAAATCTTGCCCCGCACATGTACCGAAAAGATACACACTCTCCACTTCCATTCCATGGTATTAGACTTTTTTCTCTGGGGGAAGAAATGCACGGGTTGCCTAGTCTATCTCTGTCTCTCATCATGATAGAGACCTGTATCAACTCTCCCCTCAGACTGAGATGCATATGAAATAATATATGAAATACATACTTATCGCATGAATGTATTTTACTGATATTCTACATCCACTTGATCTCTTTCGATCTTCTACATGCAATCTGTGTTTTGTGCCATGTGTGACCTTTGGTTTTGTGTTTGGCACCTTTGTCCTGCAGTAACGCAGACTCGTTTGTTTGTATTCATGGGTATTCATGTATGGTTGATTTGTAATGCAACTTGTATTGAATTGAAACCGTCTCTTCTGTACCGGTTGCACCTTCTTTGGAAGGGAACCCAAAGAAACAAATATCCGAAGCCCCTTTCACGACAGCTCGCCTCCTCTTCCCCACCCAGCATCCATTCTGACTCACAGAACCATGCTCAGCGCCAGAGACCTGACCGGTGAGACTTTCCTCACTCCGAAACTTCCGCGAATCGCTGCTGTTTAATGTGCGCTCGCCCACCCGTGTGAGCGAAATTTACCTGGCTCCTGATCGTTGCTTGGCGACGCCAGAACCATATGTCTGTCTGACTCAAACACAGATAGAGGCACACTCCATACCATTCTATTTACTCTCCCGGAGTCAGACACAGAGTGAGGCTCCCTCCGCAACAATCCATCACACAATTCCCTGTTCAAGCATGGAGCGCAGTTTCTTAGAAATTGTCTTATCACTCATTCCCGGGGTCAGAGAAGAAATGAATCTCCCTACACAGTCTCATCGCATATAACGGGAGTTCGATATCGAGTGAAACTCCCTCCACACAGTCGCATCACGCACTGTCAGGGTCCAGACACAAGGGGAATATCCATCCACACCTTGTCATATCACGGTCTTGGATACAGATATTTTGTGAAGCTCCCCTCTCTGGGCTTAATTGAGACACTCACTATCGCTGTCAGAGACAGATCAAACCTCCCTCCCCTACCCCCCTCACCAATCGCCAGTCATCTCGGAGTTTGTGTGTCTCCCGCAGACTGTGTGATACAGGTCCATAATTCCATCAAAGTTGTGTCACAGGTAGACAGGGACGTAAGGAGATCTTTTGGGACATTGTCCTTCATAAATCAATGCTCCGAGAAGAGGAAATGAAACGAGACGTTGAAATTGTCTGAGTGATTGGTGAGACCCAATTTGAAGTATTGTGTGCAGTTTTGGTCACCCACCTACAGGGAAGATGTAAATAATGTTGGAAAATTTACAAGGATATTGCTGGGTCTGGCGGATTTGAGTTACAACGACAAATTGAATAGGGTAGGACTGTACTCTGTAGAATGTAGAAGACTGAGAGGAGATTTGATAAAGGTAAACAAACTCATGAGGGGTATGAATAAGGGAAATACAAGAAGGCTTTTGCCAAAAAGAATAGGTGGGTCTGCAAACAGAGGTCACAGTTTCAGGTCAGAATTTGCTGGTCTACAATGTAGCCCCAAGAACATGGACATACATTCCTTATTCCTCATTTCCACCCATAAAGCCTCACTTAGACGAGTTCTCTTGTCTGTCCTGAATGTGCACCGTGGTGACATTTTCTCTGCCTGGTAATGTCACCCCTCCTTCTTTAACTCCTTCCGCTTTTTGATTTCTGAAAATAGGATCTCTTTTAAATCGCAGCAAGAGATGGAGAGGGAAGAAGTGAAGGCATCTCGTAGAGAAACCGTGTTTTTAACTGATCGGGGAAAAGAGGCTAGATTGCGCAGGCGCGTGACTTAGCACACCGAAGCTGCTTTTCTTTTTAAAAGACAACCATATACTGAGACCATCGTCGGGGTGGACTGAGTCACAGTGGGACGGCTCTGGCTCGACAGGCTTCGGCGGGAACAGGCAGAGGCGAGGTTTGAACGGGACACGACAGCGCAGGCGCTTGAACGTCGGCCCGTGAGGCGGCGGGAACATTTAAAAAGCGAGCAGAGGCTGAGGACGAGCTTCACTCCAAGTGAGGTAAGGCCGGTTCAGTTCCTTTTATTAATTTAAATAACTTAGGAGCAGGTAATGGAGGCAGCAGTTAGGGCAGTTCAGTGCTTCGTTTGCAGGATGTGGGATGTCAGGGCGAGCACAATTGTCCCTAATGACTACACCTGCTAAAGGTGCATCCAGCTGCAGCTCCTGACAAGCCGTGTTAGGGAACTGGAGCTGGAGCTGGAGCTGGATGAACTTCGGATCATTCGGGAGGCAAAGGCAGAAATAACCAGGAGTTACAGGGAGATAGACACCCTTAAGAGTCAGGAAACATGTACCAAGGTAACTGTCAGGAGGAGGAAGGGGATTAGACAGGAAGAGCAGAGCACCCCTGTCTCCGTTCCCATCAACAATAGGTATACCGTTTTGGATACTGTTGGTGGGGACGACCTACCAGGGAGTGGTTGTAGTGGTTGTGTCTCCGGCACCGAGAATGGACCCTCAGCTCAGAAGGGAAGGACGGAAAAGAGGAGAGCAGTAGTGATAGGGGATTCGATGGTTAGGGGGACAGATAAGAGGTTCTGCGGAAGGGATCGAGAATCCCCGATGGTCTGTTGCCTCCCGGGTTCCAGGGTCCGTGATACCTCGGATCCAGATTTCAGTATTCTCAAGAGGGAGGATGAGCAGTCGGATGTCATGGTCCACGTAGGTAGGAAGAGTGAAGAGGTCCTGAAAGTTGAGTTTAGGGAGTTAGGTGCCAAGTTAAAGGACACCAGGATAACAATCTCAGTATTGCTCCCAGTGCCACGTGCAGACGGGTTTAGAAATAGTAAGATAGTGCAGGTCAACACGTGGCTGAAGACATGGTGCAGGAGGGAAGGCTTCAGATTTATAGATAATTATACAGATTTCCAGGGAAACTGTGACCTGTTCCGGTGGGACGGTTTACATCTGAACTGGAGGGGGACAAATATTCCTGCAGATAGCTTTGCTGGAGAGGCTCCTGTGGATTGAAACAACAAACTGTAGATGCAAGGGGGGGGGGGGGGGGAGAGGAACCAGAGTGTAGGAACAGATGTATGAGAGAAGGAAGAAAAAGAAGATAATAAAGTTGTTTGAACCGTTAGAGATGAACAGTGAATAAGAGGTGGAGCATTTCTTAAATGCAATTATTTTAATGCTGGGAATATTGTAAGAAAGGTGGATGAGCTTAGAGCATGGACTAATACTTAGAGGATGTCGTATCTTCTGGAAACCATCAAGATTGATAAGGCCCCAGGGCCGGACGAGATATACCCCAGGTTGCTGTGGGAGTGAGAGAAGAGATCGCTGGAGCAGTAGCTATCATCTTTTAACCCTCTTTGGCCACAGGGAAGGTACCGGAGGATTGGAGAAAGGCAAAAGTAGTTCCTTTTTAAAAAAAACTAATAGGGAGAATCCTGGAAACCACAGATTAGTGAGTCTTACGTCGGTGGAATGTAAACTATTGGAAAGGATTCCTGAGGATAGTATCTACGAGCATTTGGAGTAGTACACTCTACACAAGGATAGTCAACATGGCTTTGTGAAGGGAAGTTCGTGCTTCACGAGCCGAACTGAGATTTTTTTGAAGAGGTAACAAAATAAATTGATGTGGGTAGGGCGGTAGATGCGGTCTACATGGATTTTAGCAAGACATTTGACAAGGTCCCCACGAGAGACTCATCCAGAAAGTCATAATACAAGGGATCAGTGGAACCTTGGTTGTTTGGATAAAAAATTGGCTTACGGGAAGAAAGCAGAGGGTAGCAGTGAAAGGAAAGTATTCTGCCTGGAGGTCGGTGACTAGAGGAGTGCCGCTAGAATCTGTCCCGGACCCCTGCTATTTGTGATTTCTATAACTGACCTGGATGTAGAGGCGGAAGGATCGGTGAGTACGTTTGTGGATGACACGAAGATTTTTAGCAGTTGTGGATGGAGCTACAGGTTGTCGAAGGCTGCAAGAGGATACAGACAGGATGCGGAGTTGGGCAGAGAAGTGGCAGTTGGGGTTCAATCCGGACAAGTGTGAGGTGATGCATTTTGGAAGGACAAACCAGAAGGCTGAGTACAGGGTTAGTGGTCGGTTAATTGAGAGTGTAGATGAGCAGAGGGACCTTGCGGTTTAAATGTGTACATCCCTCAAGGACGCTGCAGAGGTAGACAGGATAGTTAAGAGCGCCTATGGGATGCTGGGCTTCATTGACTCGGGGATTGAGTTCAAGGGTAGAGAGGTCATGTTGCAACTCTACAAATCTCTGGTGAGACCGCACTCAGAGTATTGTGTTCAATTCTAGTCACCTCATTATACGAAGGTTGTGGAAGCTATGGAGAGGGTGCAGAGGAGATTTACCAGGGTGTTGCATGGATTGGGGAACAAGTCCTATGAGGCAAGGTTAGCAGAGCTGGGACTTTTCTCTTAGTAGCGTAGAAGGATGACAGAGGACCTGATAGAGGTCTACAAGATTATGAGAGGCATAGATAGGGTGGATAGCCAGCGCCTGTTTCCCAGGGCATGAATAGCAAGCTCCAAACGCATTTGTACAGAATTATGGCAGAGAGGTGTAGGGATCAAGGGTAACTTTTTTTTTTACACAGTTGGTTGTGGGTGCCTGGAATAACTTGCCAAGGATGATGGAGGCTAAAACATTAGGGGTTTTTAGAGCCTCTGGACAGGCACATGGATGAAAGTGTAAAATAGAGGGATACGGGGTAGTGTGGGATTAACATTTTTAGGAACATATGGGGCGCCAGAACATCGAGGGCTGAAGGGCCTGTACTGTTCTGCATTATTCTAGTGTCTAGAATACTGGGCTATGGCCCTCTGTATCTCCCACGTTTTCATTGACGACTTCACCTCTGTGAGATTTAAACCTCTCCATGTCCAGCGCATGCTGCCTTTATCGACATGCTGCGAGTGATTGCGCATGCGGGATAGATCTTAGCATCCAGGGGCGGGTCCTCAGCACTCACAGGCTTGCTTGTTCATTTCACTGCTCAACACACGTCACCACCTGCTATATCATTACCAAGAAGGACGTCCACGCCGTCTCTCGGTAATTCTGACCGCACCCCTACTTCGACTGGTGCAGATAGCAGGTCACACTTTTAGATCTGTCCCTCCAAATCACATCCTTGAATAACATCAGCGAGCAGTTTACCTTTAAATTCCAAAACAAACTGTAATTGATTCACAGGCACCTTGTTAACAACCCATTGTTCCTTCAGCATAGTATCCCAGTACACAATGTCGGTGTCAAACACAGCGCTAAGATCCCTCCCACTCTCCGCCCCACTCACCTCTCAACGTAGCCTGTGAATCCGTTCCTGTGAACTGCCTGTTGGCGTCGGTCTGGTTCTCGGCCATCTTGTCGGGTCTCCGAGCCAAGGAGAGGGATGGAACCGTCGACAGAGGAAACCCGTAGCGGCAGGCCGTCATCCACAAACACCTGATGACAAGCGGATGAAGAGAGGGACCGTGAAAAGGGGAGGAAGTGCGGGGAGGAGAGAGATTGACGGTGTACGAGAAGGCGGTCGAGAGAGATGAGAGTGACGGGAGGGGTAGAAATAGAAGGGGAGTAGCGATTTAAAGAGTGATTGGGGAAGAGTGTAGAGAATAGGAGACAGAGAGGGAAGGAATGGATAGAGGGGTGTAGAGGGGGATGGCAGGGGTGAGAAACGAGGGAATGACGGAGATATTTGTGTCATCCATAGAAGGCCTCGACTGTGCTGGGGACTTGCAACCCCACCACCACCCCATCCCTGCCGCTCCACCCACCCCCGCCCCCCATTTGGGTCCTGGATTTCGGTCCCACTGCTCCTGCTCAGCGCCAGGGTTTCAGACATCAGACTATCTGTCTGCGGGAAATACCCCCAACACACAGCGAGGTGAGTGACCAGCCTCCCTTCGAGTGAGGGTAAACAACTACCCTCGAAACTCGTAACCCCCGTAACCCCTCCATTCCTCATCTGCCGTCTCCCCCAATCCCACCCTCGCACCTCACCCGCTCCTCCTCTCCCTCTCACGATTCTCCCTTCCCCACCACCTCCCTACCTCCAGCCGCTCCAGAAGACTGCGAGTGTGTGTGTGTCTGAAAGCCGCTGCGTTGTATCCGGAAGAGGAAGCAAAGGGAGGCGAGCAGTGGGCAGGGACGGAGTGGTGACATTGCACACACGGCAGGAACCGCATGACAGGACGATTCACACAGAACTGTGGAGAGGCTCAGAACCGAGGGATCAATGGCGTTTGGAAAAGGGAGTAAAACCTGGTGTCAACCCTCCCCCATTCTCCTCACCAATCCAGGTGAACAGAGAGAGGGTGATCTATAGAGGAGGGCATGGGATGAGGTCGGGGATATGGAGGGCTGTTGGTTATGGAGCGGTATACGCAAACAGAGAGTTGTGTCGGTGAGTTTGGGAGTGAGGGAGAAGGGTGCAGTGGAGCAAAGAGGTGACAGAGTTGGGAGGAGTTTAGTGGAGGGAGGGTGTGAAGGAGAGGGGGAGTATATTGTGGAAGGACGGGGTTGTCGGTGACGGGCAGTCGGTGTAGGGTATTGTGGAGTGGATGTATACGGCAGAGGAGTCAGGTGATCATTGATATGGTCAGTGGTGCAAGGAAGGGTGGATGACTAGGCACCCCGTCTTCTGCGATCTCTGTTTGCGCACAACGTCAGAACATCCTTCAGGTGTTAGGCGCCGGCGATCAACCTGGTCGGGACCTGCAGATCTGTGCCCACCAACAGACTGGATCTAAATGGAGAGAAAATTAAAATATCTTTTTTTTAAAATTGCATTTGGGAGAACTCCTGCAGGATTCCCTTAAGGTTAACTTTTAAGTTGAATTGGTGGTGAAGAAGGCAAATGTGATGATAACATGCATTTCGAAAGGAATGGAACATATAAATAAAATGAATATTGAGACTTTTAAGGCACTGGCGGAGCCTCATTCGGAGCGTTGTAGGCATTTTCTGGCCCCTTTTCGAGGAAAGGATGAGTTTACATTGGAGAAGTTTGAAGGGCGGTTCACACGAATGATGCCGGGATTGAATGGCTTGTCATATGGCGAACATTTCATGGCTCCGGGCCTGTACACACTAGAATTTAGAGGAATACGACGTGAATAAAGGTCGTCCCTCCATTCTGAGACTGTATCCTCTGGTCTTTGACTCTTAACAGCACAGGGCAAGTCCTCTCCACATCCACTCTCGCAAGACCTTTCACCATTCGAGAGGTTTTAATGAGGTCACCCCTCATCCTTCTGAATTCCATTGAATACCGACCCAGAGCCATCACACATTCTTTATATGACAAGCCTTTTATTCTCGGAATAATATTCCTGAACCTCCTTTAAACTTTCTCCAGTTTCCGCACAACCTTTGTAAGATAAGCGACCCAAAACCGGTCACAGTAATCCACGTGAGGCTTCGCCGTTGTTTTATGATATCAGAAGTTTAAATCTTCGCGTTTATATTCCTTAGAAATAATTGCTCACATGGTATTGGACTTCCTGCTCACAGACTCAACATGCAAATTAACCTTCAGGAAATCCTGCACAAAATCTCCCAAGTCCCTGTCAGTGTTAGGCTCCGTTTGTGTTCTCCATTTTCTCTACAATTACAAAATCGACTACTCTTTCATTTCTTCTACCAGCATGCGTGGCATTTTAATTTCCGTCATTGTATTCATCTGCCATTTCTTTGATCATCCCCTTATTTGTTCAAGACTTCCTGTAGACTCTCTACTTCCTCAAAACTGCCTGTCCCTCCACCTATCTTCATATAATTTGCAATCTTTGCAACAAAACCATCAATTCTGTTATCCAAATGATTGACCCAGAATGTGAAAAGTATCGGCCCCAACACAGACTCCAGTGGAAAAGGATGAGTCACCGGCAGTCAGTCAGATAAACAAAGTCTCCCTTTATTCCCACTCTTTGCCTCCTGCCAATTAGCCACTGCTTTATCTATGCTAGAATGTTTCCTGCAATCCCATGAGCTCGCAGCTTGTTAATCAGCCTCTTTTGTCGCACCTTGTCAAAGGCCTTCTGACAATCCAAATAGCACGTCATTAACCGATTCTCTATTGACGACCTGCATATTATTTCATCAAAACTTACAACGGATTTGTCAGGCAGCATTTTCCCTGAAAGGAACTCCGGCCTATTTTATCTTGAGTCTCCAAGTAACCTGCGACCTCACCCTTAACAATGGTCTCTAATACCTTCCCAACCGCTGAGCTCAGACTAACTGGCCCAGCGTTCCCTTAACAATGGTCTGTAATACCTTCCCAACCGCTGAGCTCAGACTAACTGGCCTAGAGTTTCCTTAACAATGGTCTCTAATACCTTCCCAACCGCTGAGCTCAGACTAACTGGCCTAGAGTTTCCTTTCTTCCGCATTCCCCCGTTCCTGAAGAAAGGAGAGTCATTTACAATTTTCATTTCTCCGGAACCATTCCAGAATCTAATGATTATTGAGAGATCATTACTAATGCCTCCTCGATCTCTTCTACCACCTCTTTCAGAGCCCAGGCGTGCAGACCATCAAGTCCAGCTGGCTCATCTACCTTCAGACCTTTCGGTATCGCAAGAACCTTCTGTCCAGTGATGGTAACTTCTCACACTTCAGACACCCTGACACCTGTAACCTCCATCCTACTGGAAACGTCTTCCACAGTGAAGACTAGTGAAAACTACTGATCCAGTTCATCCGCCATTTCATTGTCGCCAATTACTAACTCTGCGGCATGATTTCCAGCTGTCCTATATGCAGTTTCGCCTCTCTTTTCCGTTTCTTCTATTTGAAGAAACTTTCGGCATCCTTTTTAATATTACTGCCTAGCTTATTTTCATATTCCATCTTTATCTCCTGAGTTACTTTTTAAATTGCCTTCTTTTAGATTTCAATACTTCTCAATCGTCCAACCACACTAATCTTTGCTCTATAATAAACCCTCAATGTCGCTCTGTTCTTGTCTTTGACTTCGCCTGTTAAGCACGTTTGTGTCAGCCTTCCTTTGGAACAGATCTTCCACTCTGGGATGTACATGTCCTATTCTTTCCGAATTGCTTGCAGAAATTCCAGCCATTGCTGTTCTGCCGTCATCCCTCCCTCTCTGTGCATTCAATTCTGGCCAACATTACCCTCCTGCCTCTGGAATTTCCTATTTTTCGCCACTGATACATCTGAGTTGAGCTTCTTCCTCTCGAACTGAAGGACGGAACTTTTCATATTGTGATCGCTTAACCCTCAGGGTTCTTCTACCTCAAGCTCTCTGATCAGATATGGTTGACAGACCAACATCCAATCCAGAATACCTGGTGGGTACAACCACGAGCTGCTCTAAAAAGCCAAATCGCATGCAGTATAGAAATACCCCTCCTGCAATCCAACACCAACCTGATTTTCCCAATCTACCCGCATATTGTAGTTCCCCCATGACGATTGCAACATTGCCGTCTTGGCATGTATTGCCCGTGTTCTGTTGTACTTTGCAGGCCAGATCGTCACCACTGCTTGTGTGTCTGTATATAATTCTGATCAGATGTATTTACCCGAGCATTTCTGTATCCCTAACCTCAATGATTCAACACCTAGCGACCCTAGGTCACTGCTGAAAGGACTCGGCCCGAAACCTCGTCTGTATTCTTTCCCGTAGATGTTGCCCGGTCTGCTGAGTTCTTCTAACATTTTGTGTCTGTTGCTTGGATGTCGTCTCTTTCTTACGACTTAATTTTATTTTTACCAACAGAGCTCAGACGCCCTCTCTGCATTCCTGGCTGTGCCTCCGACAGAATGTATATCCCTGGGCATTAAGATCCCAGCAAAAATCTTTCAGCTATGATTCAGTGATGCCCGCAACTACATACCTGTCAATCTGCAACTATGCTGCAAGTTCAGCTTTGTGATTTGTTTACCGCGCACATTCAAAATCCACACATTCAGTCCTGTGTTCATCCTTTTCATTTTTTTTTCTTTCACCCTTACCGATTCTGCCCACCTTTTAAGTTGCAGCTCAGCCGATTGGCTGCAATTTTCCCCAGTCATCAATCTCTCCTCTGTTTGCAAATACATTGCCTCTGTTTGTAAACCGCTGCCCTCATCGTCAGCACTATTTTCGGCCTTTCATACAATTCTGTTGCATTGAAATGTGTGCTGCACAGGACACGAGTTGAACTGAGTTCAACCATATGATTCTGGACATCGTCTGAGGTCTTACAAACATCTACCTCCACAAATTCTCCATAAGCTGTTCTGGCAATCTGAGCCCTATCCTTCCGCAACTAGTTCGAACCGAAACTGGCAACTGTGCAGTTTTCCTGGTTCTGGGCTCACTAGCACGCGGCACGAGCAGCAATCCTGAGATCAATACCCTGGACAACCTGCCCTTTAACATAGCACCTAACTCCCTGTACTCCCTCCTCATACGTCCTATCAATGGCACTGATATCCACACTGATTTCACTTGCTCTGCACTGGGCCTTGGACCATCTGGACAACAGCAATGCTTACGTCACGCTGCGGTGTATTAGCAACAGCTCAGCGTTCAGCACAGTCATTTCCTCAGTTCTAATCAACAAGCTCCAAATCCTGGGCCGTTGCATCTCCCTCTGCAAAATAATGTTTGATTTCCTCATCGTGAAACCACAGTCCGTGCAGATCGGTCATAACATTTCCCATCTACAGGTAGTGTTGAATTAACAGAGAGGCTGCAGGTCTTATATAGATAGGGAAAATGGGCAAAGTACTAGCAGAAGGAATACAGTGCCTGGAAGTGTACGGTCAAGCAATTTGCCAGAAGTAATTAATGCGCGGACTATTTCCTTAAAGACAACAACAAACCTCGGCTCAAAGGGACTTGGGAGTCCTGGTGCAGGATTCCCTCGAGGTTAATTTACAGGTGGAGTTGGTGGTGAGGAAGACAAATGCAATGTTCGCATTCATTTCCAGATGAGCAGAGTATGAGAGTAAAGTTTATTTTCTAGGCTTTACAAGGCAATGGAGAGGTCACATTTGATGTATTATGAGCAATGTTGGTCCCCTCAGAAAATAATGGATTTGCTGACATTGAAGTTGATATGACCAGAAGACAGTGCGAAGCATAAGGCTATTCAGTCGATCAAAACTGATTTGCCATTCCATTCACGGCTAATCCCGGCTCCCACTCAACTTACCTTCTCGCTGTTCTTTTGTTTCTCTCTTTTTTTTTGACCCCCTAACCAATCAGAAAGCTGTCATATTCCGCCTAATTCTATTCACGGCCTTGGGCTCCAGTATGGTTTGTGGCAAAGCATTCCACATTTTCGCTTCTATCTGGCGACAAAAACTCCTCTTTGTTTCTGTTCTGAAAGGCCGCCCTTTAATTTTGATATGTGCCTTCCAGTTCTGGATATCCCCACCACAGGAACCATCCTCTCCACATCCACCGTACTTAGCCACTTTCAACATTCGGTAGTTTCAACAAGATCACGAGATGGTAAAGCAAGATTGTTTAACCAATCTATTACAGTTTATTAAGCAGTTTACCCGGAAAGTGGATGAAGGGAAGACAGTGGATGCTGTCTACATGGACTTCAGTAAGGCCTTTTACAAGGTCCCGCATGGGAGGTTAGTTAGAAAGATACAGTCGCCAGGTATACATGGTGAGGTAGTAAGTTGTACTAGACATTGGCTCAATGAAAGAAACCAGAGAGTGGTAGTGGAGGATTGCTTCTCTGAGTGGAGGCCTGTGACCACTGGTGTCCCACAGTGATCAGTGCTGGGTCCATTGTTATTTATCATCTATATCAATGATATGGATGATAATGTGGTAAATTGGATCTGCAAATTTGCTGATGATACAAAGATTGGAGATGTAGTGGACAGTGAGGGAGGATTTCAAAGCTGAGAGGAGGATTTGGATCAACTGGAAAAAAGGGCTGAAAAATATCGGATGGAGTTTAATACAGACAAGTGTGAGGTATTGCACTTTGAAAAGGCACACCAAGGTAGAACATACAAAGTAAATGGTAGGGCATTGAGGATTGTAGTAGAACAGAGGGATCTGAGAATACAGATAAATAATTCCCTGCAAGTGACGTCATTGGTAGATAGGGTTGTAAAGAGAGCTCTTGGTATGTTGGCATTTATAAATCTAAGTATTGAGTATAACAGTTGGAATGTTATAGTCAGGTTCTATATTACATTCGTGAGACCGAATTTAGAGTATTGTGTCCAGGTTTGGTCACCTAACTACAGGTAGGACATAAAAAGGTTGAAAGAGTGCGGGGAAGATTTACAAGGATGTCGCTGGGACTTGCGAAATTGAGTTACAGAGAAAAGTTTAATGGATTAAGAATTTATTCTCTGGAGCGTAGAATGATGGGTCTTTTGAAGAGCTACATAAAATTATGCAGGTTATAGATAGAGTGAATGCAAGTTCTCTTTTTCCACTGAGGCTAGCGGAGAGATAAAAAAAAAGAGGACCTGTGTTAAGGGTGAAGGGTGAACACTTTAAAGGAGACATGGTGGGGGGGGGGTTTCTTCACACAGAGAATGGTGGGAGAATAGGCTGTCAGATGAAGTAGTAACTGCAGGCTCACTTATAACATTTAAAAAAAATATGGACCGGCACATGGATGGCAGGTGTGTGGAGGGATATGGTCCAGGCGCAGGTCAGTGGGAGTAGTCAGAAAAATAGATCGGCACAGCGAAGAATTGCCGAATGGCCTGTTTCTGTGCTATAATGTTCTAAGGGTCAATCGTTCGATCACCACGCATTCCTCTAATTTCCAATGCCTACAGGTCCAAAGTTGCCGAACGCTCCTTATATGTTAACCCCTTCATTTATCCTCCTGAACCTCGTCTGGACTCTCTCCAATGACAACGCATCCTTTATGCGATATGGGGCCCAGATCTGTTGCCAATACTCTAGGTGCGGCCTTCTTGTTTCCTTATAAAGCCTCAGCATTGTATGTTTGTCTCTTTTTTATTCATTTCCCCTTGAAGTAAATACCCCATTGCATTTGCCTTCTTACCCCAGACTCAACTTGTAAATTAAACTTTTGGGAGACTTGAACAAGGGGTCCACTCTTAGGCCTCTACAGATCGCATTATTCCTTTGAGATACTGATGCATGTGACTTATGCTTCTCCCTCACCAACTGCAGAATGAATTTAATCATACCTCTTCAGTAAACAGTCTTCTGGCTTTTGACCCTCGCACTTACGAATGCTGAGGATGCGGTTTGATATATCCCGGACCCTGGCACGCGGGAGACATCATGGCATCCGGGAATCTGATTGTGGCCTAGCGAGCCTCCAGTCTGTTCCCCTAACGAACGAATCTCCTATCACCACAGCGTGTCTCTTCTTCCCCCTTCCCTTCTGAGTCAAGAGGCAGACTCACTGCCAAACATCCGACCACTGGGACCTCTCTCTGTTAGTTTGTATGCGCGACTGTATCTAAAGTGTTATATATTCTACTAATGATGATGACCACAAGGCTACACTGCACTGGCTCACTAACCGCTTTCCCCTGTCTCGCTGTCACCCAGCTTCCTGTGCCCTCCACCTTGGGTGTAACTGCCTCCTTATATGCCCTACCTATCACCCGGAAAGCCTCTAGAATTATTTGAATATCCCGGATGTCAGCATCTCAGAGGATCTACACAGGGCCCAGAACGTGGACCAGCTGCACTTTGTCTCTCTCCACGATAGGTCCACAACGGGTGCAATCTCATTTGCCCTCAACTGAGCCTTGGACCATTGCACAACAACAATATTTACGTCAGGCTGCGGTTTATTGTCCATAGCTCAGCGTTCAGCACAATCATTTCCTCAGTTCTTAAAAAAACAAACTCCAGTTCTTACAAACTGGGGAGACTTTAAACTTAAATGGTTGGGGGTGGGAATCAAATTGAAGAGACTAGGAGAGAGGAGGTTAGTTCACAAATAGAGAAAGTTAGTAGACAGTGTGTTAGGGGGGATAGACAGGTGACAGAGATGGGGAGGACCAAGACCGAAAATGTAGGAGAGAAGAAAGAAAAAGATAATAAAATTATTTGCACAGTAAGGAATAAAGAGAGAGTAAGAGGTAGCGAGTTTCTTAAATGCATCTATTTTAATGCTAGGAGCATTATAACAAAGGTGGATGAGCTTAGAGCATCGATTGATACCTCGAAATATGATGTTTTAGCTAATAGTGAAACATCGGTACAGGAGAGGTGTGATTGGCAACTAAATATACCTGGATTTTGTTGCTTCAGGTGTGATAGAATCGGAGGGGCAAGAAGGGGAGGTGTTGCATTGCTTGTCAGAGAAAATATTACAGCGGTGCTTTGGCAGGGTAGATTAGATGGCTCGGCTAGAGCGGCTATTTGGGTGGAATTGAGGAATGGGACGTGTAGTAACACTTATAGGGGTGTATTATAGACCACCTAATGGGAAGCGAGAATTGAAGGAGCAAATATTTAAGTAGATAACAGATATTTGTTGTAAGCACAAGGTTGTGATTATGGGAGATTTTAATTTTCCACACATAGACTGGACAGTCCATTCTGTAAAAGGTTTAGAGAATTTAAAATGCGTGCAGGATAGATTTTTGCAGCAATACATAGAGGTACCAACTAGAGAAGGGGCAGTGTTGGATCTCCTGTTAGGGAAGGAGATAGGTCCAGTGACGAAGGTATGTGTTGGGGGGCACTTCGGGTCCAGTGATCAGAATGCCATTAGTTACAAAATAATTATGGAAAGGGATAGGACTGGACCAAGGGTTGAGATTTTTGATTGGAGAAAGGTTAACTTTGAGGCGATGCGAAAGGATTTAGAAGTAGTGGATTGGGACAATTTGCTTCATGGGATGAAAGTAATAGAGAAATGGCGGTCATTTAAAGGTGACATTTTGAGGGTACAGAATCTTTATGTTCCTGTCAGGTTGAAATGAAAGGTTAAAAGTTTGTGAGAACCATGGTTTTACAGGAATATTGGAAACTGGTTCGGAAAAAGAGAGAGATCTACAATGAATATCGGGAGC
This sequence comes from Hemitrygon akajei, assembly GCF_048418815.1. Classification (NCBI taxonomy): domain Eukaryota; kingdom Metazoa; phylum Chordata; class Chondrichthyes; order Myliobatiformes; family Dasyatidae; genus Hemitrygon; species Hemitrygon akajei. The sequence continues at coordinate 3,724,127 of NW_027331919.1, read as the reverse complement.
ATGGAGTAAATGAGGTGCTCTAGGAATATAAAGAATGTAAATAGAATCTTAAGAAAGAAATTACTAAAGCTAAAAGAAGATACGAGGTTGTTTTGGCAAGTCACGTGAAAATAAATCCAAAGGGGTTCTACGGTTATATTAATAGCAGAAGGATAGTGAGGGATAAAATTTGTCCCTTAGAGAATCAAATTGGACAGCTATGTGTGGAGCCAAAAGATATGGGGGAGAATTTGAACAATCTCTTTACTTCAGTATTTACGAAGGAGAAGGCTATTGAATAGTGTAAGGTAAGGGAAACAAGTAGGGTAGTTATGGAAACTATGATGATTAAAGAAGACGAAGTACTGGCGCTTTTAAAGAATATAAAAGTGGATTAGTCTCCAAGTCCTGACAGGATATTCCCTGGGACATTGAGGGATGTTAGTGTAGGTATAGCAGGGGCTCTGACGGAAATATTTGAAATGTCATTAGAAAGGGAGCCACTTGACCCTGAGGGCCCTTCTACCTGAAACTCTCTAATCAGATCAACATCCAGTCCAGAATAGCTGATCCCCAGTTGGGTTCAACCACGGGCTGCTCTGAAAAGCTAAATCGTCCGCAGTCTAGAAATACCCCTCCTGGAATCCGGCACCAACCTGACTTTCCCAATTTACCTACATATCGTAGTTCCCCCATGTCGATTGCAACGTTGCCCATTTGGCATGTGCTTTCTGCATCCCGTTATGCTTTGGAGGCCATTTCCTTACCACTGTTTGTGTGCCTGTATGCAATTCTGATCAGATATTTTTACCCGAGCATTTCCGTATCCCTACCCTCAATGATCCAACACCTAGAGACCCTCGGTTACTGATGAATGGACTTGGCCCGAAACTTCGGCTGTATTCTTTCCCATAGATGTTGCCCGGCCTGCTGAGTTCTTCCAGCATTTTGTGTCTGCTGCTTGGATGACATCTCTTTCTTACGACTTAATTCCGTTTTTACCAACAGAGCTCAGACGCCCTCTCTGCATTCCCGGCCTGTGCCTTCGGCAGAATGTGTATCCTTGGGCATTAAGTTCCCAGCTACAATCTTTCAGCCATGATTCAGTGATGCCTGCAACATCGTACATGCCTACCTGCACATGTGCTGCAAGTTCATCGTTGTGTTTTAGTTAGAGTGCGCATTCAAATTCAACACCTTCTGACCTGTATTCTTCCTTTTCGATATTGTCCACCTTATATGTTGCAGCTCATCCGATTGACTGTCATTTCCACCAATCAATAGGCTCTCCTTACCACTCATTGCCTCTGGTCGTAAACCAGTTACCTCGTCGCCAGCACTATTATCGGCTTCCCTACATGTTTTTTTTTTACATTGGAATCTATGCAGCTCAGGACACGAGTTGCACTGTGTTCAACCATATGATTCCGAGCATCGTCTGAGGTGTTACAACCATCTGCCTCCACAAATTCTCCATAATCTGTTCTGGCAATCTGGCTCACATCCCTCTGCAACTGGTTCAAACCGATAACTGTCAACTGTACAGTTTTCCTGGTTCTGGGCTCACTAGCGCCCGGCACGAGCAGCAATCCTGAGATCAATACCCGGGACATCCCGCCCTTTAACTCAGAACTTAACTCGCTGTACTCCCTCCTCATACGCCCTACCAATGGCATTGATACCCACAAGGATCACCATTTGACTTGTTCTGCTCTGGGCCTTGGACCATCTGGACAATAGCAATGCTTACGTCACGCTGCGGTGTCTTGGCAACAGCTCAGCATTCAGCACAGTCATTTCCTCAGTTCTAATCAACAAGCTCCAAATCCTGAGCCGTTGCATCTCTCTCTGCAAAATAATGTTGGATTTCCTCATCGTGAAACCACAGTCCGTGCAGATCGGTCATAACATTTCCCATCTACAGGTAGCGTTGAATTAGCAGAGAGGCTGCAGGTCTTATACAGAGAGGGAAAATGGGCAAAGTAAGGGCAGATGGAATACAGTGCCTGGAAATGTATGGTCATGCAAATTACTAGAATAAATAAAAGGATAGACTATTTTCTGAAAGGAAATCAACAATCTACGGCGCAAAGTGATTTGGAAGTCCTGGTGGAGTCTCTCAATGTTAATTTACAGGGGGAGTCGGTAGTAAGGAAGGCAAATGCAATTTTCGCATTCATTTCCACATGACAAGAAAAGAAGAGTGAAGATTTATTTTTGAAGTTTTACAAGGCACTGCAGCGGGTTCATGTGTGGCATTATGAGCAACGTTGGTGCCCTTATATAAAATTGATTTGCTGAAATTGGAAATCACACGACCAGAAGAGATATGCTAAACATTAGGCTATTCCGCCCATCGAAACTGCTTTGCTATTTCGTTCATGGCTGATCCCGGATCCCACTTAATCCCATACACCTGCCTTCTCGCAGTATAATTAGATGCCCTGACCAATCAGAAAACTGTGAAATGGTTTTTGGCAGAGCACTCCGCCTATTCGCTTCTCTCTGGATACAAACCCCCTCTTTGCTTCTATTCTAACATGTCGCCCCGCAATTCTGAGCATGCGCCTTCTAGTTCTGGACATTCCCACCACAGGATACATCCTCTCCACATCCACCCTGTCTAGTCCTCTCAACCTTCGGTAGTCTCAACAAGATCATCACGCATTCTTCTAAATTCCAGTGAGTACAGGCCCAAAGTAGCCGAGCGCTCCTTATAGGTTAACCCTTTCATTTCCAGAATTAACCTCGTGAACCTCGTCTGGACTCTCTACGCCGACAACACGTCCTTTCTGAGATGTGGGGCCCAAATCTGTTGCCAATACTCCAAGTGCGGCCTTGCTGTTGCCTTGTAAACCCTTCCCGTTATCTCCTTGTTTTTTTTATTCGTTTCCCCTTGAAGTAAACGCCAACATTGCATTTGTCTTCTTACCCCAGATTCAACCAATAAATTAAACTTTTGGAGTCTTGAACAAGGGATTCTAAATCCCTCTGCAGCTACTCCACAATTGTGTAATTTTCTGCCCGACTGCTCCTTTTCCCAAAAGGCATGATCGTACATTACCCAACACCGTATTCCATACGTCACTTTCTTCCGATTTTTCCAGTTTGTCTATGTCCTGTTGCAATCACATTGCTTCCTCAGCACTACCTACCCCTTCACCTATCTTTGTATCATCCGCATATTTTGCCAGAAAGCCATCCAAATCATTATCCAAGTAATTGTCAAACAATAGGAAAATAGTGGTTCGAATACTGACAGCTGAGGAACACCACTAGTCACCGGCAGGTAACCAGAAAAGGCCGCTGTTATTCCCTCTCGCTGATTCCTGCCTGCAGCCATTCCTCTATCCATGGCAGTATCCACCCCTTAACGCTACAAGATTTTGTCTTGTCAAGGAGTCTCTTGTGTGACACCTTATTAAATTCCTTCTGAATTTCCAAGTAACAGGGAAACCTAAGTTACAGTGAAAGGCTGAACAATTTAGGTCTTATTTCTTTAGAGCGCAGATGGTGAGGGAAATCTTGATAGAAGTATTTAAAATAATGAGGGGGACAGATCGAGTTGTCGTGGATAGGCTTCTCCCATTGAAAGTAGGGGAGATTCAAACAAGAGGACATGATTTGAGAGTTAGGAGGCAAAAGTTTAAGGGTAACACGAAGGGGAATTTCTTTACTCAGAGAGGGGTAGCTGTCTGGAATGAGCTTCCAGTAGAAGTGGTAGAGGCAGGTTCGGTATTGTCATCTGAAGTAAAACTGGATAGGTATATGGACAGGAAAGGAATGGAGGGTTGTGGGCTGAGTGCGGGCCATTGGGACTAGGTGAGCGTAAGCGTCGGCAAGGACTAATAGGACCAAGATTACCTGTTTCCGTGCTGTATTTGGTATATGTTATATAAATGGTATCCACTGCCTTTCCTTTGTTAACTCTGTTTGTTACTTCCTCTCAGAATGCTTACAGCTTTAACAGGCAAGATTACCCTCAACAGAATCCATGCTGACTTTGACTAATTTGATCATTCCTCTCCAAGAACCCAGAAAGCTCATCCTTAAAAATAGACACCAAAACTTTCTCAACAACTGAGGTTAGGCAAACTGGCCCATAATTTCAGTTCTGTAGCGTTCCTTCCTTCTCAAAGACTGAAGCGACATTTACAACCTTCCAGTCCTCAGGGAATTTAGAGATTCTTGGAGATTGTGTCCAATGCATTCGTTTTCTTTTCGGCCACCTCTTTCAGGACTTTGAGATGTGGTCTGTCTGGTCTAGGTGACTGATCTACCTTAAGACCTTTGAGTTTCACTCGCACGTTGCCCCTTATAATCGCAATGACTCTCACTCCTGCTCCCTAACACTCATGGGTCTCTGGCACAGTGCTGGTTTCCTCCACATCGAAGACAAATGCAAAGTACACATTACGTTCATCTGCCATTTGTTCTCACCTGTTACAACTCAGCAGCATTATTTTCCAGTGGCCTAATATCAACTGTCACCTTCCTATTGACATTTGTATCACTGAAAATAAACTTATGCTGTCCTGTTTATATTAATGGTTAGTTTGTTTAGTATATTCTTTCCATTTTATATCCTTTTTAGTTGGCTTTAGCTTCCAAACCCTCCATCTTTCCACTCACTTTTGCTACCATATACGCCCTTTTCCTTGGCTGAACTGTTTTCCTTAACTTCCTTTGTCAGCCACGGTTGCCCACTTCTGCCACTTAAAAACTTCCTCTTCTGCAGGACATGTCTATCCTGCTGATTGTGTACCATTACCAGAAATGTCAAACATCCCTGCTCTGCCGTCATCCCCGCCAATATCCGCATCCGTTCTGTCTGGGCAAGCTTCACTCTGATGTCTCTGTAAATTCCATCATTCCATTGAGATACTGATGCGTGTGACTGATGGTGCTCCCTCACAAATTGCAGAATGATTTTAATCATTCCTCTTCAGTAAACAGACTTCTGGCTTTTGACCCTCGCACTGACGAATGCTGAGGTCTCGGTTTCAGATATCCGGACCCCGGCACACGGGCGGCAACGTACCACCCGGGAATCTCATTCTGGCACAGCCAACCTCCAGTCTGTTCCCCTAACTAATGAATCCCTTATCACCACAGCGTGTCCCTTCTTCCCCCTTCCCTTCTGAATCAAGAGGCAGAGTCTCTGCCAAACAGCCGACAACTGGGACCTAAATCTTTTAGTTTGTATGCGCGAATGTATCAGAAGTTTTATACCTGCTACTAATGAGGATGACCACAGGGGTACTCTTCACTGGCTCCTTAACCGCTTTCCCCTTTCTGGCTGTTACGCAGTTTCCTGTGTCCTCCACCTTGGGTGTAACTGCCTCTCTATAAGTCCCGTCTGTCACCCGGCAAGCCTCACGAATTATTTGAATATCCCGGATGTTAGCATCTCACAGGATCTGTAGAGGCCCAGAACGTGGACCAGCTGCACTTTGTATCTCTCCACGATAGGTCCACAACGGGTGCAATCTCATTTGCTCTCCACTGGGCCTTGGACCATTGCACAACAGCAATAGTTACGTCAGGCTGCGTTTTATTGTCCATAGCTCAGCGTTCAGCACAATCATTTCCTCAGTTCTTAAAAACAAGCTCCAAATCCTGGGCCAGGGTACATAAAATAGAACATAGAACATAGAATACACAGTACAGGCTCTTCGGCCCACCATGTTGTCTCGAGCCTTAAACCCTGCCTCCCATATAACACCCTATCTTAAATCCCTCCATATACCTGTCTAGTAGTCTCTTAAATTTAACTACTGTATCTGCCTCCACCAGTGGCTCAGGCAGTGCTTTCCAAGCACCAACCACTCTCTGAGTAAATAAACCTTCCTGTAATATCCCCCTTGAACTTCCCACCCTTCCCTTAAAGCCATGTCCTCTTGTACTGAGCAGTGGTGCCCTGGGGAAGAGGCGCTGGCTGTCCACTCTGTCTAATTATCGGAATATCTTGTATACCTCTATCATGTCTCCTCTCATCCTCCGTCTATCTTTCCGGCATTATTCACATTTACACTACACGCTGCAACCGCAAAGGAAACAGCATTATGTAGAACCCCACGCACCCTTCATACAAACTCCTCTTCCTGCCGTCTGGGAAAAGGCACCGAAGTGTTCGGGCTCTCAGGGCCAGACTATGTAACATTTTCTTCCCGCAAGCTATCAGACTCCTCAATACCCAAAGCCTGGACAGGCACCTTCCTGCCCTATTGTCTAGTTTATTATTTATTGTAATGCCTGCACTGTTTGTGCACTTCATGCAGTCCCGGATAGGTCCGTTGTCCAGTGTAAAATTTTGAGTAGATTTTTTTGTGTGTTTTTCTTTTACTTAGTTCAGTCTAGATTCTGTACTGTGTCATGTAACACCATGGTCCTGAAAAACGTTGTCTCATTTTTACTATGTACTGTACCAGCAGTTATGTTCGAAATGACAATAAACAGTGACTTGACTTCTTTACAAAGAGTAAAGCCCTAGCTGCCTTCATCTCTGATCATAAATCATACTCTCTATAAGTGGCAGCATCCTGGTTAATATCCTCTTGTATCCTTTCCAATGCTTCCACATCCTTCCTACAGTGAGGCGACCAGAACTGGACACAGTACTCCAAGTATGGTTTAACTAGAGTTTTATAGAGCTGCGTTATTACCTCACGAAACTTAAACTCTATCCCTCGACTTAAGAAAACTAGCACCCCATAATCTTTCTTAACTGCCCTATCTACTGTGAGGCAACTTTCTGGGATCTGTGGACATGTACCCCGACATCCCTTTGCTCCTCAACACTACCAAATATCGTGCCATTTAATTTGTACTCTGCCTTGGAATTTGTCCTTCTACAGGCTAACACCTCACGCTTCTCCGGTTGAAATTCATCTGTCGCTTCTCTGCCCACTTCTACATCCTGTCAATGTTTCCCTGCAATCTCCGACGATCGTCTACACTATCCACAACACAAACCTTTGTGTCGTCTGCAAATTTGCCAACCCACCCTTCTATCGCCACCTGCAGGGACTTAATAAAAATCACGAAAACTATGGGTCCCAGAACCAACATGCTGAAGAACATCAACCTCACTCATACTGTCTTTAGCGTCATCAAGTTCACTCTCATTGATAAATTCCGAAGAGAAGTATTCATTGACGACCTCGCTCACTTCCACAACCTCCAGGTACACCTTCCCACCTTCTCTAATCGGTCCTATCTTCACTCCGGTTATTCTTTGCTCTTCACACCATTGAAGGATGCCTTGGGGTGGGGGGGGTTTCTTTACCCTTCTCATGCCCCCTTCTTGCTCTCCTCAGCCCCGTCCTAAGCTCCTTGCTTGCTACCTTATATTTCTCATTAACCCCATCTGATCCTTGTTTCCTAAACCTCATGTATTCTTCCTTTCTTCCAGCTGACTAGATTTTCCATTTCACTTGTCACCCATGGTTCCTTCACCCTACCATTTTTTGCCTTCTTCACCGGGACAAATTTACTACTAAGATCGAGATTCCTAAACATCGACCACATGTCCATAGTATATTTCCCTGCAATTACATCATCCCAATTCACACCTATAAGTTCTAGCCTTATAGCCTCATAATTTGCCCTTCCCCAATTAAAAAAAAGTCCTCTCTGATTCTACCCTTTTCCGTGATAATTTTAAAGGCCAGAGAGCGGTGGTCACTGTCCTCCAAATGCTCACACACTGAAAGATCTGCGACCTGACCCGGTTCGTTATCTAATACTAGATCTAGTATGGCATTTCCACTAATCGGCCTGTCAACATACTGTGACAGGAATCCGTCCTGGATACACTACCGAAACTCTGCCCCGTCTCACCCAACGGACGGTTAATGGGTTACCTCCGTCTGCAACAGAATATTTGACTTTATCTTCGGGGAACCACACTCAGTGCAGACCAATAATAACATTACCGATCTGGAGGCAGTTTTGTGGTAGCAGAGAGGCTACAGAAAGACTTAGATAGATTAGGCAAATGGACAAATGTGCGGCAGATATATTACAGTGTTGGAGAGTCTATGGTAATACACTTTGGTAGAGAAAATATAAGTGTTGTCCATTTTCTAAATAGAGAATCTTCTACGGTCCAAAGGGACCTCGTGCAGGGTTCCTTTAGGATTGATTTGCAAGTTCAGTCCGTACTGAGGAAGAAAAATGTGATGTCAGTATTTATTTCGGAGGACTGGGATATATAAGCAAAGATAATTTTAAGACGTTATAAGGCACAGGTGAGGCTCAGTTTCAGTGCTGTGAGCATCTTCGGGCCCCTGATTGAGGAAAGGATGTGCTTACACTGGAGAGGGTTCACTGGAGATGCACAATAATTATTCTGTGATTGAAATACGGGGAGCATTTCACGGCTCTGGGACTGTGTGCACTGGAAATCAGAGGGTAAGGGGTGCTTAGAGGTTGCCTCTCTATTCTGAGATGAACTCTCTGGACTTTCACTCTCTCACTAGCGGGGAAATCCTCTCCACATCCACTCGAGCAAAGCCATTCACCATTAGAGGTTTCGATGAAGTCAGAATTCATTTATGGAATCAATCTCTTGACTCTCCTTTGAACCCTCTTCAGCTTCAGTACATACTTTGTTAAATAAAGGGCCCACAACCCTTCACAATACGCCACGAGATGCCTCACCAATGCATTGTAAACCATGCCTGCCACTCCATCTACCTTCAAATCCTCTGCAAACTTCGCAACAGCGCAATCAGCTCGATCATCCAAATGATTGACATACAAGGTAAAACGTTTTGGTCCCAACACAGACCCCTGTGGAAAGTGATGAGCCACCGGCAGCCAAACAAAAAGTCTCCGTTCATTCCCACACTTTGCCTCCTGCCACTGAAACACCACTTTGTCCATTATAGAGCGAATCAAATATCGCTGTGATGATTGTACGCTCAAGTATCAATTGTTTGGTGACAATAAAAGTAAAGTAAAGTACTCCTCTCATGGAAATTCAAAACCTTCACTCCTGTATTCATCCTTTTCGGTGGTGTCCACCTTTTACGCTACAACTCAGCCAATTGACTGCAATGTTGCCCCCTCAACAGCCTCTACTCAGTACGCATTGCCTCTGTTTGTAAACCGGTTTCCTCATCTTTACCACTATTTTCAGCCAATGCAGATCCTTCGGCATTGAAATGTATGCAGCCCAGGACAATATTTGCACTGATCTCAACCATCTGATTTCCATCTTTTTGTGAGTTCTTAGCACCATCCACCTCCACAACCTCTCCAATAGCTGTTCTGGAACTCTGTCCCCCATCTCTCTGTAACTATCTGAAACCCATGAGTCTACATTGTACAATCTTTCTGCTTCTTGCATTACTGGCACCTGGCACGGGTAGCAAGAGTGGAGATCCTACCCTTTAACCTAACTCCCTGTATTCCCTCCTCACCTATCCTACCCAAGCCATTGGTAGCCAAATGGAACACGATCTGACTTGCTCCCCACTAGGCCTTGGACCATCTGGACAATTGCAATACCTACATCAGCCTACGGTTTACTGACAACTTCTCAGAGTTCAGCAAAATCATTTCCTCAGATCTTATCAACAAGCTCCACATCCCGGGCTGCGCATCTCCCTCTGCAGCAGAATGTTTTACTTCCTCATCGGGAAACCAGAGACAGGGTAGAGCAGTTTTGAAGTAGCAGAGAGGCTACAGAGGGGTTTATACAAATTAGGAAAATAGGCAAACTAGTGGCTCTTGGAATACCGTGTCTGCATGTGGATGGACATGCAATTTGTTACAAGAAATAAACGTGTCGACTGTTTTCTAAATGGAGAGACAATTCAACTATCTGAGGCACAACGGGATTTTGGAATCCTCTTGCAGGATTTCTTCAAAATTAAGTTCCAGGAGGAGTAGTTGCCTTGACATTAAATGTCCCACGCATCCCAAAGGTCGTGAGCACATCACCAAATCCGCCGACACACACACAGATCAACCCAAATCCTTATGAGCTCCCAGATACACCCACATAAACGCGGCGACTCCATATTCGCCGTCACACCCCCAAATATGCTATCCCCAAATACGAGCGCATCCCCATAACAAGAACAAACCCCAAAATCCGTGTGCATCCATGTGCACACCAAGACCCTGTGCAACCTATTTTCGCTGACACGCAATACCCAACACCAGGTGCAGCCCGCACCCTAAACCCGCTGACACACCCACATGCCCATGAGATTTTTCCGAGCAATATACATTCGAAACAGTTGAGAAAATGGCAGCCTCGACGTTAACAATCCGCACTCAACACATTCGTGTGCAAATCTTGATCCGGCAACACACCCAAATCTATGTGTATCCCCAAATACGTGTGCACGGCCATGTTTGAGACTAAATTTCGAGTGATATCCAAGTTTCTTCCTTAAATTTCATTGGCGGTTCTTTTTTTCGCATTCCCTTAAATTGCAGCAATTTCTAAAAGCGCAGCGCAGTACCTTTAAATGTAAATTTAAAATATGTTACAGTATTGATTAAGAATTAGACCAATAGCCTGTAAAGTTGCCCAGCGCTCCGGAATATCGGAATTTACTTTAGCAGAGGCTTTGTATCGATAAATCAAAACTGCCCACGATGAATCCACAAAACATGTGCATATCACCAATCAGTGCGCACTCCAAACACACTGACACACCACATATGTAATAGATAATTCCAAAGCAGAATTCATGTCCAACAGTTCAGAAAATGGCTGTTTCAACATTTAAAATTCGCACCACCAAAAAAAAAATATTGCAACTGTTGATTGGTAAACAAACAACCCCCGGAATATACGAACATCACAACATCTAATTACGTCCCCGTAATTGACTACATGCCCCTAAATTGGCGCGTATCCCCAAATACTTGTGCATATTTGCCGCCACACCCTAAATCTACGCACAGCCAAAATCAGTGCTCACCCCATATATTTGAGGATACAACTTTAAATTCGTGCGCATTCCCAAATCCAAGTTCACACCATAGCAGTGTGCACCCCTTATTCTCCGACACTGCCCAATCTCTGCACGACCCAGTTCATCCCAAAACCACTGACATCCTGACATGCAGTTTAGAATCCTTTCAAGAATTCATTCCTCGACATTAAAATCCGCACACAGCCCAAAATTCATGTACAACTTCAGATCCGCCCACACGCCCAAATCTTTATCTCACCCCAAATCCGTGTTTACATGTACACAATCCCAAATCCATGTACACCTCAAATATGTGCACAACATCAACTAGGAGCGCACCCTAAAATTCATGCGAATATCATGCCCGTGGAGAAACCCACTTGCACATTAGATTATCTCGGAGGAAGTATCATTTAAAATACTTCACGTCAAATTTCAAATTAAATTCATTGTTCACGTGATCGAAATGAAAAACTTTGAGATTCGGCACACCTCCAAACCGCAGGCACACCAAATACGTGAGAAATCCGTGTGCATCTCCAAATGCAAATGCATCCCCAAAACTTCAAAATCGTGGACACACACCCGTTAATTAGATTATCTCAAAATAAAAAAAAATCAGACATTCACAAGATGACAAAATCTGTGAGCAACGAGCCCCACAAATGAATGTGGGGGTTTCAGCGTGTGTGGGCTGCGCATAGATTTGGTGATGCGCACCAATTTGACGATGCACATGGATCTGGTGATGATTTGTGTTGCCTTTTCGATCATGGTGAGTTGACGGATCAAAATTTGCGTGCGGATTATTAAAGTCGAGGCTGCCATTTTCTCACCTGTTTTTATTGATTGTTGCTCCGGGAAAATCTGATGTACAAGTGGCGGAGTCCGCGGGTTTAGGGTGCGCACTGAACTTGCGATTGCGCAATTTTATTTTTTGTCGTCGAATATGGGTTGCACACGGTCTTCTGGTTCATATGGATCTGGGGTTGTGCATGGATTTAGGAGCGTTCTCCAATAAAGGGTTGCAAACTGATTTAGGGGAGTGCTCCGATATAAGGGTGCGCACCTTTTTAGGGATAGCAAATTTAGGGTAGAGTTTCCATGTTTTTGTAAGTGCATATCGATTTGGTAACGTACGTAGGGTCTTTGGGATACGTGCTGGTTTTTACCAGACAGCCATTTTGTGTTTGCAATGATTATCCGTCTGGGTCATCTAATATGCCTGTGGCGTGCTCTCGTATTTGACGATGTGCTCAGATTTTGGGGGTGCGGACGGATTTTAGTGATCAGTGTCCAGATAGGGGTGTAGTCTTCAATACGGGGCTGCACACGGATTTAGGTTGACACGCAGATTTGGGTGTGTCGCCGATCTGCAAAAGGATTTTTGCGCACAAATGGCTTGCTAAACTCGAGACGGTCATTCTCTGAATTGATTGAAATGTTGCTTTGTCTGGGATAATCCATTATGCATCTCGGGTGTCAGAGGGTTTGGGGTGCGCACCGATTTTGGGTTTGCGCAGATTTAGGGCTGCTTCGACATATATGGGCGGCAACCGATTTGCGATGCGAAGGGATTTAGTGAAATCAGCGGATTTGGCGGTAAATACAGATTTGGTCTCCTTAGGAGAGTTTCGGCGAGTACGTGTGCACAGTGATGGGTGGATTTGGAACCACAAACGTATCTGATGGTGGTATCTGATTGGGAGGTTGCAAAAGATTAGAAACCAATATGGGTGCACAGGACGTCAGTATGGATTTGGGGTGCACACGGGTACCTGACGATTGGGGATGAGGACAGGGATAGGTGCGTGTCGGCGTGTATGGGTGCTCATGAATTTGTTAGTGTCGGTCGATTTGGGGTTGTGGTGAATCTCAAAGTCATTTCGTTTATAGTGTCTTTAATAATAGCTGCACTATGCCCTCGCGATTTCTTTAAGGTGACTCTTTCTTTGGGAAAATCAAATGTGTACACGTGAGTATCAGCAGGTTTGGTGATGTACACGATCTTAGATTCTCCCAGATTTGGGGTCCTGACAAATCTCACGGTTGTTTCATTGATAGGTACTTTATTAATAAATACACTTCCAGTTTTCTACTCTGCTCTTGCTGTGATTTTTAAGTTGGAAGTTGCTACTTTCTGAACTATTTGAAATTATCTCTCCTCTCGGATAATCTGTAAGTGGGAGGTGTTGACAGGTTCGGAGTGCGCACCCATTTGGGTGTGCATACGTATTTGGGAGTGCACGTGGATTTTGGATGTCGGAGAAATTGGGTATAATGTCAAAATTCAAATTGTTTCTTTGACAGATACTCGGATAAATAATGCACTTTAACGTTGAGCCTTGTTCTTGCTATTTTTTAAAAGCGGATTAAGCTATCTTGTGAAATATTGGAAATGTTTTCCTCTCCAGGATAAACAATTGCACATATAGGGGCGGACTCGTATTTGGGGGTTCTGAGAGATTTTGACATGTGAGCGGCGAGTTTGGGTACACACGGATTTGGGTGTGTCGGTGGATTGGGGGGCCGTGACGAATGGCAAGGTTGTTTCACTTATAGGTACTTTAATAATAGAACTTGAACGTTTGTTTTAGATTTTTGAACGTGAAGCTATTTTGTGAACTGTTTGACCTGACTCGTGATTTCGGATAATCCAGCGTGCATGTGGGTTTGTCGTCAGTACTGGGGTGCAGATGGATTTAGGGCGAGCTCTTACTCGGTCATGCGCACAGATTTATTGTTGAATACGGACTTGGGAATGTGCGCAGATTTAGGCGTCTGTTGTCTAATATGGAGGTGCACAGGTTACACCCAGATTTGTGTGTGTCAAACGATCTGGAATTGCAGATGCATTTCGGGATGCGTGCTGATTTTAATGTCGAAGCAGTCATTTTCTGATCGATTTGAAATGATTCGCTCTGATATAATCTATTATACATGTTGGAGAGTCAGCGTATATGGAGAGAGCACTGATTTTTGGGATTAAGAAGATTTAAGGTGGTGTCGGCAAATATGCTCTCACACACCAGTCTGGGGTGTGTCACACAGAGACACACACACACACACACACTCACACACACACGCACGCACACACACACACACACACACACACACACACACACACACACACACAAACACACACACATACGCACACACACGCACGCACGAACACACACACACACAGACACACACTCACACGCACACACACACGCACGTACGTGGATTAGGGTGCGTTCTTAATTCAGGATGCGCGTATATTGTGGGGTGCACACGGATTTGGGATTGCGAACAGATTTATTTCTACGTTGTCGAATATGGGGATGCACATGGATTTCCGGTTACTCAGAGATTTGATTGTGCGAGAGGTTTTGAAGTTGATCACGAATTTTTGGTTGTTTGCCGATTTTACATTCTAACAGTTCTGAACTGTTTGAAATGATTCCTGTTCTGGGAATATCTGGTGTGAATTTGAGAGGGGTTAGCGGGTTTGGGGTGCACACTGAATTAGACATTGTGCATATTTAAGGTTGCCTTCTCGAATATGTTGATGCAAATCTATCTTTCCATGGAACAGATTTAGGGGTGTGTTCTCGAGTATGTGACGTACACGGGAATGGTGTTGGCCGTACATTTAGGCTGTGTTTTCGGATATAGGGGAGCATACGGATTTGGGATTATCTGTTTAAAATGTTTCTTAATCTGAGATAATCTAATGTGCATATGCGGTTGTCAGCGGGTTGAATGCACATGGAATTTTCGGTTGCGCTCTTATTTAGTGACGTACTTAGGGGTCTACTATTGAACATGGGGGTGCACCCAGATCTGGGTGTGTCGGCCGAACTGCAAACGCAGTTTGTGGCGCGTGAGGGCTTTTAATGTCGGGACAGCCATTTTCTGCCCTGAACCAGATCTCTGTAATAGCTGGCTCACTACGTTACGAATTAATCCGGGTTCAAAGTACGTCAGTCTTAAGTTTTACACACCTTTTCTGACATAAACTGACCTCGGCCTCGGAGCCACCGGGATCATTGACTGGGTCCAGTCTGGCCATCATTTTGGCGTTCCTTGACCTTGTCTCTGCCTTTTCTTCAATGCTACTTGCGCACCTGTAGTATTAGTTCCTACTCCATGCCCCACACCCCAACAGCACGCATGCGCATACTACGTGTTAATGGCAGGGCAGCTGCAGCAAACTCTCCAGTTAGAATATTAAAGAGCAAACGACTGGGAGACCGCTTCGCTGAGCACCTACGCTCGGTCCTCCAGAGAAAGCAGGATCTCCCAGTGGCCACACACTTTAATTCCACGTCCCATTCCCAGTCTATCCATGGCCTCCTCTACTGTCAAAATGAATCCAAACTCAGGTTGGAGGAACAACACCTTATATACCGGCTGGGTAGCCTCCAACCTGATGGCATGAACATTGTCTTCTCTAACTTCCGTTAATGCCCCTCCTCCCCTTCTTACCCCATCCCTGACATATTTATTTGTTTGCCAGTTCTCCATCTCCCTCTGGTGCCCCCCCCTCCTTTCTTTCTCCCGAGGCCTCCCGTCCCATGATCCTTTCCGTTCTCCAGCTCCGTGTCACTTTCGCCAATCACCTTTCCAGCTCTTGGCTTCATCCCACCCCCTCCGGTCTTCTCCTATCATTTCTCATTTCCTCCTCCCCCCACTACTTTCAAATCTCTTACTATCTTTTCTTTCGGTTAGTCCTGACGAACGGTCTCGGCCCGAAACGTCGACATCGTTTCTCCCTATAGATGCTGCCTAGCCTGCTGTGTTCTACCAGCATTTTGTGTGTGGTGTAGTTAGAATATTAAATCCCTTTTGGTACAGGTGTTAAACCCGTACTCCTTACACCAGTCGCACCAAACCTGGAAGAGAGTCCAATAATGTGTGTATACGAATACCTCCTGCAAAAATCGTTAGCCACATATTTACCTGTACTTCCTTAGGATCTCTTCCCTCGTCAGATCACTAATCCGGAGTTGCTAGTTCTTAAGCCATGAGCCTTCATAACCACTAAATTAACTTAGTTGGAGATGTTGGGGGATCTATAGGCTCGCATAATACGACTCTCCTGTTCCTCCACACTGCAATCAAATCTACAATATGTGCTCTGTAACCTAGTTTAAGGTTTTGTTGTGTATGAACTTTTTATTGCGTTGAAATTCTACGCTATCCACAATACCACATAGGTGTCATTGATTCATTCAGAGATGAAGCGAAGAATAATGAGCCACGGCGCCCAGTCACCTCAATTTTACCCCAGCCTAATCGCTAAGTTGTTTTCTTTTTTTTTTCGTTTACCTTGTGAAAATACACATAAATATCATGGAGAGGATGTACAAATTACTTCCAGAAAAAAAACCCACACCGGAATGAAGTCCGATGAACTCCTCAGAGAACGCAGGGTTACAGAAGAGATCTTTTGGAAACGTCCCATCTACTGCCAGCCGCATACTCACCATGCCTCCCGACGTTCTGGATCGAGCTATTGTGGGGGCTCTTGTCAAACGCCTCACTCAATTCCATACACAGATCAACCATCTCCTTAATTTGTTTTGTCACTCTCTCAGAAAGTCATTCAGGTGCATAAGGCATGACCTTCCCCTTACAGAGCCATTTCATTGCCTGTGATTATGCTTCTCCGATTATTTGTCAAACCTATCGTGAGTAATCCCCTTCAAACGTTTAGCCTCCATTGATGGCTGTAGTCACTGTTTTACAATTCCCAGTATTATCATCCCTTCTTATTACCCGTCATAACAAAGCTTATATTTAGAGTTTATCATTCGATCTTACCGGCTCACGATTAAAATTAATAAACATCATGGACCAACCACTGAAGGAATCAGATTGACACCTCAATTCAGCTTTCTCTGGAGAATGTAATATCTGAATGCAAAATGCCGCTACTCCCAACATCTTTCTAATTGCATAAATAATTTATCCCCGATCGTGTTTGTTCAGAGAGACCCTCCAATTTCCCAGATGCGTCAATTCAAAATTATCTGAACCTTTGTTCCATTATTTATCAAGTTTCTGTTTCTATCACACCGTCCTTTTCAACCATTCTTTGCTTGTTCTTTGTCCAAGGTCAGTTCTGCGTTGGCGTAGTCGAATATCTCGTTGGCACTGACTGAGATTAGACCAGTCTAAAGCAAGAGACAATCTGCAGACTCTAGAATTACAGAATGCCGGAGGAGCTCTGCAGGCCAGGCAGCATCTGTGGACAAGTGTAAACTGTGGACGCTTTGGGCAGAGACCTTTCATCAGAATTGCATTTATTTTCCTCTCTCTCTAGTTCTGCTGCCTGAGCTGAAGACTTTCGTCAGCGCTTTCTGTCGGATTAGTTCATATCAGTTCCCATTTCGCTTCGCTGTGTCTATTGTTCTTGGGTTCACAGCATCGCCTCGTCCACCCAACACCGCTCCTCCACCACCTACCCTTTGAAAGCTAACATTCTGTTACTGGAAATTAGTTCAAATCGAAAAACAGAAGGAAGAGCTACAGGTAGGGACAGAGGAGAAAATCAGCGTGAAGTAAAGGACGGGTAATGATGGGAGCAGGAGTGGTTAATATCGAGGGAAGTATACTCCATATCAAGCTGTTTTGTCAGAATCGGGAAGAAGGGTTGACAGGTTCGCCTCAAGGCACAACTTAAACGGGGCAAGTGTGAGATGCAAAGGGGATTCTTATTTGTTGTATGTACAACAACAGTTTCGTGCGGTCCTGTGTAAAGAAGTCTAAGAGTATAGCAAATATAGAATATATAACATAGAACGGTATTAGCATAGAACTAGTTAAAATTCAAGTCGAAGTTCCCCAAAATGGTAATTTCTCCTACCTACACATCCGTGTGTCTATATAAACGTCTCTTAAAGCGCTTTAATGTATATGTGTCTCTGCCACCATATCGGGCAGAGCATTCCCGGCATTTACCACCGTCTGAGTAATAGAATTAACACTCGCATCCTCTTTGAACCTACACTCTCTCACCCTGAATGCATGCCCACGGTTGTCAGACATTTCTATCCTGGCAAAATACTGCCTCTCTAGTCTTTCTTTTCCACTCATAATTTTGTAATCTAATTTCAGATCTCCTCACAGCCTCCGCCACTCAAAATAAAAGAGCCAGAGGTTGCCCCGTTTCCTGGTAAAGCTCTTCTACACTTGATTCAAAGCCTCCGCATCCTTCCTACAGTGGGATAACCAGAAAATTATGGAATACTCCAGATGATGCCTAACCACAGTTGCCGTTTCAACTTGATGCTTCGGCTGAAAACAAGAAAACCTTACATGAGCCTTTGTAATCCCCTTGTGGGACTGTGGAGACACTTTCATAGATCTATGGACTTGGACCACAAGATCCCTTTACTCAGTGACACTGTTCATACAGAATAGGAATCACAGAATGTTACAGCGCAAAACCAGGGCCATTTTCATCTGTCGGGCGAATATCCTGTCATTGATCTGCACTTGGTTCCTAGCGCTACATACCTGTTCCATTAATGCACTTATATAATCGTGTCTGATATTTTATCATCAAATCTGCATCTACTCATTCCGCTTGCATGTCGGTCCACACAAGGTCTATTTCTGACTGAATACATCCATTTTACAAAGTCTTATTGATAATTGCAACCCTCCTATACCGCAGGATATCTGCGGTTATTTTTTTCTGGATCTCGTGAGAGAAGGGAGGAAAAACAAAGGAGGTAGGGTAGGAGAGCAAACCGGACAGAATGTTACAGATGCTCACAGGAGGGACGGTCGACTGTGTCAACTTGGGCAGAGCACTGACATCAGAAATATGCGAGCACCCAGAATGGATCATAGAGCAGAACTCCCAGCAGCTGGTGGGAGATGAAGGAAAAGATTTGTGGACAGATTATGGAAATATTACAATGTTTTATTTGTTCAGTCTAATTTCCCCAAAATTGACTGGAACTGGAACCTGAGCATCATTTTAGCGTCAATGTTCAGTTCAAATCCATCTCCCCCCACACAACAGCCCCACCTCCACCCGGTTTCCCCAGCGGCTGAGCGTGAGGTACACGATGTGGCAATTCATGCATTGGAAAAAGTTAGCTTACTGCAGGTGAACACTGTGCAGGGTATTTCCTGATTTTGCATACAGCCAGTTAGACTACCCCGTTAAATGTAACTTAATCCTTGTCCAGAGCTGTCTTGGTTGATTTCTAACATGGCACTTTCGGATTTAGGAAATTGCATTACAGGGTCAGGATATTCGATGTACTATGTATGTGAGCAGGTGTCCAAAGGCAGGGTGTCGGCTAGAAACTTCGACGTTACTGTTTTTCATGCTACCTCACTGAATTCCTCCGGCGTTTGAGTTTGCAATGGTGTGTCGCGGTGTCGCATAACAACCACTCAAACCACTAGTACATTCGTTTGTTCCATGAAAGACTGCATGTTTTTGATCAAGTTATTGTGAATGTTCGATTACCAGGTACGCCATTTGGTATCTGACTGTAATTCCGAATGGAGCTGTGTGGTCTTGGGGGAGCACAAACATTCAATTGCAGGCAGGTTGTTTCCCATCCATCGCGTTACTGTTGATCAGAAATAGATTGGGTGGGTCATGACAGAATGTACATGGGTAATGTTCCATCTGCCCGGGTGCATGCCAGTTTGGGGGCTCTAGTATTACAACTTGTCCAAGGGCACTGGACGCACTGGAACAAACGACTTTAGTGCTTTTGCCACCATTTCTGAAGGCTCGGAGCATTGGTCGCGGGCTGTGACTTGGTATCTTATTAAGATCGCGTGAGCTGAATTATTTATTTGTTTGGCTTCGCTTGTGAGAAGGAGTCAAACTTCTCAACAGAACGCAGTCCACAAAGTTGAAAGTCTAACATTCAAAGAAAATGTATCACCCGAGTACATAAATGTCACCACATACATCCGTCAGATTTGTTCTCGTGCAGGCAAACAGAGCAAGGATGAGAAACATATTGAAAGACCCGACCAAACATGTCAGACAAACAACCAAAGTGCAAACGACAATAAATCGGGCAGTACTAAACAGAAGTGATAGTCATCATCATCATCATCATCATCATCATTATCCTCATTGTCATCATCAACAACATCATCACCTTCATCACTTCCAATACCATCATCATTAAGATCATCATCACTATTAAGTAATAAACAATACATATGGAGAACATGCGACGTAGAATCCCTGAAAGTGAGTCCAGAGGTTGTGGCAGCAGTTCAATGACGGGGAGAGAGAAGCTGAGTGATTAACTATTCGTGAACCCGGTGGTGCGTGTCTTTAGGCCCCTGTACCTTATTCTTGATGGCAACAGCGACATGAGATCATGGTGTGGGCGGCAGCCTTCTTTTGTTTCTAAAAGCCCGTTACATGCTGTGCCCAGGACATATGTTGCGAAATGATAACACCGAGGACTTTGAATTTGCTGACCCTTTCAATTTCTGATCCCCCGATTAGCACCGGTTTATCGACCTCCGGTTTTAACCTCCTAATTTAAAAAAAAACATAAAACTTTCCCAAATGAATGGGAGAACGCGAAAAACATATTTAGCAGCAAGTAATTAATGGACCGGAGATTTTCTTTGGTAAGGAAAACTATTGGGCTTAAGGTAGCCGTCTATGTAGGGATTAATAGCGCTATGTAGGGAATGTAGGGATTCAAAGCTCATCCCCTGTAAGTAACGTCATTGAGTCAAAGGTATCAATGCGAAAATTGACGCGCGAGTACAATTAACGTATTTGTTCCATTTATTTATAGTGTTTTATCGTCCAAGGTGCGAATTCTAACTGTCTAAATTCCTGGGTTAATTGAATGTTGACAAAAATAGTAAAGCCTTTGGAAAATTTATTTGCAACGTCAAGCAAGTTCTGAAGGGATATCATTTCGGTCATTTACACAACAACCCATTTATTGTCAATAAATATTTTATCCCGTTTTTCAGCTCTCCTCTGAATTTCTTCTGCGTCAGGCCATAGATGCACGTGTTGGTGCAGGTACTCAGAGAAGTTAACATAGTACCACATTGTTGAAAGATGAAAATCGGAGTATTCATATCTTTGTCGGTGAAGGAATAATTCACCGCTTGCCAGTTCATAGATTGTATAATATAGGGCATCCACAGTAAAATGAAATTGCCTGATAGACTGAACAATAAGATTATTGATTTTCTCCGATTCTCCACTTCTGGATCTTTTTGATTTTCAGCGTTACCCCGGAGTCCCTTGCGGATTCTATTTGCCGCTAGAATGTGTCTCGCTGTTAAGCCGTTGCATAGAAGAATTAAAGAAATTGGTAGTATGGGTGTTTTGATGCTGTCAAACAATTCGTAGGCCTTCCAAACAGATGAAGTGAAATATTCTGGAACGAAGACACAACGCCAAGGTACATTGTTAATGATCGCATAAGGCTCGACTATAAAGTAAAAGGGTATGCATCTTCCTAAACCCACAACGCCCACGATTACTATAACTACAGTCGCCACCCACTCCGTACAGTATCGCTTCCGGAGATTTTGACAGCATATCGCAATATAGCGATCAAAAGTGAAGGCAACTGTTAGCCAAACGGAGCAGTCCAAGCTTGCAACTTTAAGGACCAACGTCAGAGCGCAAACTGGAGTAACGTGCAAGAATCTGGCGTACAAGTAGAGATTATTGATATCCTCGACAATAAATGCAATGACAACCACAATAAAATCTGCTGCGGCCATTCCCACCAGGTACCGAGTGATACAGTTGGACAGTCCACATTTTCCACGGGACAGGATCACAATCGCCGTTAAATTAACTGCAATAGAATAAGAAAACATAGGGTTACATTCAGAGAAGTTCAAAGGGATCATTTCCCTCGACTGGCAAAAATAGTTCGTCGATCATTTTAGTTGGGTTAATTTTTCAAGGAGCTATACCCCTTGAGCTTAATTCGAAATTAAAGAAGAAACGCGCATCCTGTTTTCCGGCGAGAATGGACAGGGATAGAGAGAAGATTTGGACCTTGTCTGATAATGCGAAACAAGTGGTGTAGTGGGAATACGCTTTGTGTGGTGGATTTCGTCCTCATAACAAGTTGTTTTCTTCTAAAATCGGTAACAAAATCCCTGGAGTTCCAGAAAGCAGATCTAGCTACTCACCTAATTGTGAGTGCGTGCTAATGGAGGGAGAAACCAAAAACTGGTCCAATATTACAGGTAGACGAGCTGCCGTGAACGGGGTGCTCCGGTTCAAGCGGAAGAGCGATGTAACGGAAATTAGAGATTTGATATTTTTTCCTGAAGGCTGCAGATTCCCTGCTGTGGAGGAGGTACTCTCCGTCAAACTTGCGTTGAGCCTCGATCAAACGGACCATGACACCACCGACAGAGGTTTTCAGAAATAGAATGAGACGGAGCGTTTCAACGGAAGGGATGCTGCTATCCAGCTTCTTTTCGAAACGTCCATCCAATTATCTTGGGTTACTACTGCTCAGCGAGTAGTTTCACTCTGTATCTGCTCGGTATGGGCCAGTCAGCTATCTGTGACACTCACTCAGTTATTCCTTGTCCACTGAGAAGGTCTGACATTGGCGCATGCTACAGCTCCGCACTTTCCGATCCTTGCATTCATCTGGCTCTCTAACTAGGACTATGTTCTTGATATTATGCAATGAAATCAAAGTTACCCTCTCTCTCGAAGACACGATGAACACAATCATCAGACACATACAGTCACCCTGGTGCCTTCCTAATGCAGATGTACCACTGGATTATTCCTTGCAGTGTTCCTGCCCAGAAAAACGATGATTCTCGCTTGTGCAGTGCCGATGAAGAAGTTAAGATCTGCAGCGCTAAGTCCGCTATTCTTTTCGTAAGTACTCTGCTCAAGAAATATGTTTTCTTCTTTTTTTTTCTTTACATTTTGTCGTCTTTTGTACTGTGTGGTTCTCATTTATAAAGTGACGGAGTGCCTCTCATCACTCGGCTGTGATCATTTCGATCACCCAATATGAGAAAGAACATTGATTGGTCGCTTTGTCCAGAGAGAGAAAAAATGCAACTGTTTCGACTTGAATGCATGCTCAGACTGATGAAATACATCCCGAAAGATCCTCGGATTGTCCACCACGGTTAGCAGTCGGACAAAAAAAAAAAACAAAACAACAGCAACAGACTAATCACAAACAAAACTGGTTCAATTAATGAATGGGCAGAAGTCGAGTAAATTGCTGTAAGGGCCACGATCAATAGGATGCCACTCAAGTAGCAAGCTGCTGTAATGCCCTACCTGGAATGCCGGCAGCTGCAAGGATCGGATAATAGATGCGTGCGACGTCGTAAATAGTTACATACGGCATTTTCAGTAAGAAGCTGCGGGGTAATTGTTCTGAGTGCCCCACGCACTGGTGATCTTTTTATATGACAGAAGGGAAATCCGCTGGGACAATCCCGGAGCGATTCATCACTCTAATCAGCCACAACCCACTGAACAAACACAATTACCGTTGTTTTTGCTTGTTGCGCCATTGTGAAACACATTTCATTCCTCGATGAATATGGAGACTTGTTTTCGCAATTTGTTCAATATCGGGTTAGAGCATGTTAGAGCATCGCAGTATGTGTACGTACAAAGCGACCAAACGGCTTTAAATTAGAACCTGGTTCATTCACGCCACGGACTCGCTTCAAGGGCTATTTTAGTCCTGACGGTTATCGCGGCGTGTGTTATGTAACATTAAAGCTTCTGTCATGACCTTACTAACTACTCGTGGCATACCTCCACCCAAAAGTTAATTTGGACGACTTGTAACGAAACCCACACCCATTTCCTTTTTCCAGCTAAAATTGATTATAACCCCACACACAAAGAAATTACTCTGCCGGACGAACTGAAATCCAACACTGCAATGACTGCTCGCCGGAGCCCTTTGGAGACCTTAGCATGTAGTGTTAATTTCCAAAATGTACCTGCATTCCGTTTGCAATAGTTCCTCCTCTGGGTTTTCTGTAATACAGGACTGGTTCCTTCCTCAATTCAGATCTTCGTCTTCCCCTAATCACGAACTATGCAGCACCTAGTATGGAAATCATTATGTATTGTTTTCTTAATTTCAAGGGATTGTTTAAAGATGCATAACAATAATCGTTCAGACGTTTTGCAAATATGCAGAGATGCAGATACCCTCCCGTATACCAACTAACTAGTGAATCGAAGTATATTTGTGTTACTGAATCAGAACAGCATTGATTGGATAATACTTGACACGCTGTTGGAGAAATCACCATGTATATATTTCAATTATCATTAGATATTTGAAAACCTCAGATGGTGTCTCTTATTCATACTGGAGTGGACAAAGGAAAATTGCCAGTTTTGTTTATTTTTTGCTTTCCTTATATTTCTCCGCGTTAGTAAAATAACGTACATCTCAGTTTAACTTATTTCCACAGATGCTGCTCGACTTTACGTAGGAAGTACGTGGTTGAACAATTTTATTCAAGGAGATCACTGCGTGAAACTGTGGTGGCGCGAGGATCATCAGGGGTCACCCATACTCAAGAGAACTATGTCAATAAATTACTTCCTTAAATCGTCTCTAGTAACATTCCCACCAATGACCTGAGCATCACCGATCGGTTAATTCAAAGATTATTTTTCCGACATTCCAATCACAGTAGCTGCTAGCCAGAGCTACAAGAGCGTGTGAGTATTAAACAGCATAAGACTTACTAGTCCTAAATGGTTTATTATTTATCTGGTTGAATTCTAACTATTGTTGGACAACCCAACTCCACTATCCTCTTATTGAGGGCATTCCATTCCATATTGCGATAACCTCTGGCAATAACGTCGTTACTCAGATTCGAACCATCTCTTATTCATCGCTTGAAAACTATACGTTATGACATTAGACGGTTCTGCTCTCTGGGAAAGTGTCTTTCCTTCTACACCCTTTGTATCTGCTAATTGAATACAACTATAACCAACCTTCCTCGGCACCGCCTGTTTCAATGAAAATTAACTAATGCCATTCATTTCTACTCATAGCTGAAGCTCACCACCCTGGATAACGTAGCGGAGGGACTGCTTTGTTCCGTCCTCTGTACGATCACAATTCTGTAGTGTTGGGACCGGAAGTACGCAAAATGTCAAACCGATGCCCTAATCGCAATGTATAAGGTATTTCCGGGGAAGCCACTGCTTTAGAAACGCGGTGCTCTGGCTGATGAGTCACAGCGGCCGAGTCTTTTCTCCATAGGTGGTGCCGGGCCTGCGGAGTTCCTCCAGCATTCTGTCCGTGTCATATTCAGCACCCTGTTGTTGCCTCCTTCGGAGGTTCAGTCATTTCCGCACAAAGTCCCCTTTGTTGCTCGTGCTTTCGAAGTCCTACTGTTAACGGGGTTTGTATCTGATCCAGATTAAATACCACAAAAAACATATTACGTTTACGTACTGTTATTCCTCCTTGAACATTTAAAGCAGAATCATTATATACTCTAAGACGACCCTTCCCACTGTCAAAATCACGATGATTCCCGGTACCATCTGCAATGCTGTTATCTGTGTACACAGGATTCACGGCTATGAACGATTGACCTTCATAAAAAGTGAGGCGGTCGCACCAATATCTCTGGTCTTCATTATTCACAGAATATATTTTTGATTATCAACCCCTGTAGTTTGTTAAAAAATTGCCTTTGGAATCAATTTGAAAACATACTTTGGATCGCAAAGTCTCAGTCTGGACCCCTGAAGAATACGAGACAGAATTCCAGAAAGAGTTCCCATCGACCGCTGCCATCTGTCATCCATTGCGAAGGCAATTCCGATTTAAAAACGACGAATTCACCGTACATCTCATAAATATGAATGTTCCCGCAAGGCCTCTCGAGAGGAACCATCATACTCGTTGTTGAAATACTTGAATAAGATTTCCACAGATCCATCTTTGCCATCACCCTTGTCAGCTCCCGCAAAAAAAAAACCTGAAGCAAGATATTTATACACAACTGGCCCCATACAAAGACATGCTAACTGTGCCAACTCGGCCATTCTTTCCCAAAGACTTTAAATGCTATTTCCATGGATCATGTACGTTAACCTGCCGCTGCTAATCTGTGGCTCACCGATCTATAGCTTCTAGGAATATTCCTCTATCACTTCTTAAATAGCCAAACACCGTTTGATATTCGCCTGTCCTCGTACAGCATTAGAGTGGGCAAAATGATATTTATCAAGGTCAAACTAATCTTTTCCCTTGACTCGCTCAACAAACCCAGGAACATGGCAGAAAGTCCTGACGATATATCTGCTATAATATTTTAAAGAGACCTCCTCCTTCGTTCTCTCGCCTACTGAAGCGTGCAAGAAATGATCTCCCTCTCCACCGCGTGCTGCTTAATGGGGAAAAAAAAACTGATGGAAGGCACTAATTTACTACCACATCCACCTCCTCGTTCTCCACGCATATTCTTCCTTCTTTATCATTTTGTGATTTATTCGCCTCGTAGTTATGTCTTTGATTAAAAGGTAGATATAGACCTTTTTTTTGGATTCTCTTTAATCAGACTCTCGTAATTCCTTACTGGACTTATCTTCACGCAGATATATCATCCTACAAGTCTCAGTTTGATCTCACCTTCCTAAAACTTTCATTCACATTATTCATTTCTTATGAACAATTTCATCAGTTACCTAGAAATTTTATGTTTCTTTACCTTGCTATCCTTGTACTTTCTGAAAAATATATATTTATTTTACTTTAAAGAGCCTCCAGGCCAGAAGTGAACGCCTGAAATCATATGTTCCCATTCAATTCTGCTTAATGACTGCCTGATACTCTAATATAATATAATATAATATAATAATATAACAGAGTGTGGTGCAGAAAATTCAAATAAAGGGTACAATGGTTACTAGATTCTAAAACGAAAACAAGTGTAGGGATGCATTATCGGAACGCAAAATGGAGTAAGAAAATTTGCGACATAAATCAGCACAAAAGGGTTTAACTTAGTGAGCAAGCAAAAACGCGAATGAAGCGTGGAAATGTTTGGAATCTAGTCAAGGTATTGGGTCAATTGAAAGCATAGGCTTGAAGGTCAGGGAGGTGGAGTGTCGCAAACCATTTAACCATGATCGCGGCGATAATGAGAGTTTATACGACGTCTGAAAAGCAGAAGCTTGAATATCTCTGAGAAGAGATTAAGAAGAGTAAAGGGAAAATTCGTTGTGAATCTTGACCTTCGACTACCGAATATTCACTTTTCAGTAGCCCAGGTAATCAACGCAGGAAATATCTGTTCCAGGTGAAAATGGAACGGCAACTGTCAAAGGGATCGCTAACCATTGGTTGGGTAGCGCATCAGGGTTGTCAATGCAGCTTTGAAATGGGATTCATAGGATAGTTCCGTAAATGTTTTCTTGAACAACATATCACTGACCTTGCAAGTGAAGATAATATACTAAATCTTCTATTTATAGACCTTCTATTTAGAGATCATCTTAATAACGTCATCATAAACTTGGAAAGTGCAATCTTTCGATTCAAAACCCGTGCATTACGCTTAAATAACAGAGACCGGAAGGAGATGAGGGAGGGATTGGGATGAACAGTGGAGGAAGTCCAAATAGATTTTACAGTGCCCAACCGAAGTATGCTCATTTAGTCAAAGTCAAGCAGCGTAAGGGCAGCGAGAATTAGGGAAGTTGGACTTTCTCCTACTTAGAATCTCAGCCCGCGGAGGCACCCATCGTTTTCCCTATTTACTTTGAAACTGATAGTATTATAATCACAGGATGTAAAGTGTTCTGTCACCAGTCCTGCGTCACTCCCTAATAGCAGATCAAATATCGCGCACTCTTTCGTTGGGCAATTTTCCTGAACACATTTGAAAAGCTTTTTTCCCATCTAGTCATTTTACAATATGGGATTCTTAGTCAATATGTGGAAACATATAATATAATAACCTCATGTTTGTTACAGCAGTCTGCGTTCACTCTACATATTTGTTCCTCAGAATGCCGCAAAGTTTGCCTGTACTCTAGCCCCATACCTTTCCTATTCTTCCGTTCCACCCATGACGCCTCACAATTGCCCCAGTGACAGGGCACTTCTTTGTGATTTTCCCTGAACAGAAACGCCGCCCCTCCTTCAGTAACCCTTCCCGAATATTCAGCCGTCTCCTGCAATCAAGTCTCAACAGTTACTCCAATATCATAACTCGATGTTGGATCCATGTCCTGAGCTCATCCCCCTTTCCTACCATACTTCATACATTGAAACACAAGTAGTTAAATGCATTGATCGCATTATGCACTACTTTTCTAAGTCCTGACTTTGCCTGGAGGTCTTAATAACATCTCTCTCAAAACTCTCTCTGCAATCCAGTCAGGTACGCTGATTCTCCTAACCATGAAACTCTATTTTTAAACCTCCCCCTCGCCACATGCAATACCTTTACTGGGTGTCTTTATAGACCACCCATAGTGATCGGAATATCGAGGAGCAGATAAGGAGCCAGATTCTGGAACGGTGCAATACTAATAGGATTGTTGTGATGAGATTTCAACCTTCCTAATATTGATTGATGTTCTGAGGCAAATGCACTTCAGAAATGTGGCTAATGGTCAGGGAACATTTGCACGGAGTTCTGAATAAGCAAGTTTTATTGCAGCAGGGAAGCCTCAGAACATCTGCTCCCATGTTCCTGCCTAATAGCATCACATTTCCCACCACCCCAATTAAATATTTTCCCAAATTGTCTGCCCCTATCGCTCTGCTGTGCTCTGGTGAAGGAGGTAGGTTGGTCATTAACCTTCACACTGCTGTTCCACTAAGAGGTATGGCACCTGAACAGGCTCATTTCCAAATCCCTGATTAAGTGGAGCTTTTCCTCTAGTTGGTGTAACTACATCTTGTCTCAGGAAACCTCCCTCAACACACATAAAAAAACTCCAACACATCTAAACCCATTCCACGAAGGAGATGTCAACCAATATTAGGAAGGTTGAAATCTCCCATCACAACAATGGTAGAGTTAAAGAACCATGACGTACAAAATCCGTACAAAGAAAGCGTAAAAACCGTAGAAACATCGAAAATCTACAGCACGTTACAATACAAGCCCTCGGCCGACGATGCTGTGCCGAACATGTAGTTATTTTACAAATTACCTAGGGTTAACCATAGCACCATGGCCTTATGTGCTAAACTAGGACCAATCAGGTATTATAGTGGAAATGTATTCATTGAATCAGAGGAGGTAGCAGAGGTACTTTATAATACTTTGGTTCAGTATCATCCAGAGAAAAGGCCTTCGTAATTGTGAGGATGAAGTACAGCGGACTTAACCGCTTGAGCATCTAGATATCAAGAAAGAGAATTTGCTAGAACATTTGAAAATCATTAGGTTAGTTATGTCACTGAGACTGGATAAAATATACCCCTGGTTACAGTGGGACGCAGATGAGGAGATTGTTGTGCATCTTGCGATGATCTTTGCGCCATCAATAGGGACAGGCTAAATACTCTCTAAATACTGGTAATCCTGACATTTGCAGACACACCGTAGAATGTGTCAGCGAAGAAAAGGGGCAAACTCTCTGTAACATCTGCGTTCCTGTCGTTTACAGAAACGGCATCAGGATGTGATGTCATCCGTGGAAACGCACTCGGCCAAAGTTCTTCAGAAATTTGCAGCATGTTCGGTGACGTAATAAATCTACACAGAATGCTGAACTACCTTCCTCATAACTGTATCATCAAATTGCCGAGCTCCAATAGGCATCCAATGTTTGGGCTCCGGAACGTAAAGTTGCTCCCTCTTCACTCCTTAGGAACTGGTGCACTCTCTCTCGGTTCCCGATTCCTGAAGTCCAGAATATAATCCTACTGAGCTTGAATTCGAGGCTATCGTCGTGACAGTATTCATCCTGTTGACCTATCTCACTCACGTACACATCTTTCTCGCTATTTGATGTATTACTGATGAAGCGACGTCAGAGGCAAATTTCCGTACGGTGTTTCAGCTGTGCATAGACATGCAGTCATGAGTGTGGACAGAGAGGAGCAGAGGGCTCAACATGCGCGTTAAGGTGCCACTGCGTTGATTCAGATGTCATCACTGAAATGCACTGACGGTAGGAATTCACAAGAACGTCGCCGATGCAATTGCAGGCGATGGTACAGCAGCCCGTAATTTGAAACGAATTGATTAGTAGTGGAAGTATAATCGTGTTGAACGTCGAACTGTAATCGATAAACAACAGCCTGACATTTATGTTATTGTTGTCCGTGCGCTCGATCGACTGGAGAGCCTGTATAGCGGAAAACAAACGTCAGCAAATGTCCTTGTAATTGCTCGGGTCCAAGTTAATTGTAGCTATGACGAACCCTTAGAATACTGGACTTCAGTTTCCCGTCCACGTGCACCCATCATCTCATCGTCGTTGCCTGATGACGTCGTTCATGTGAAACCATGCCTTTTACAGGTCGTGCATTCATTTTAAATTTCTCGAATTCACTGAGTAAAGCTTAATTACAGTGAAAATAGATCATTAAAACAAACGTATGTGGAAAGTTCCTGCTATTAGAATGCGTCAAATAGCCACTAAACATTTTAAAACACTAGTGTTGGAAAATGCGTGGTCATGCACTTTGGTGGTAGAAATAAATGTGCGGACTATTTTCAAAACGGGGAGAAAATCCATCAATCTGAGATGCAAAGGGACTTAGTATTCATTGTGCAGTACACCCTAAAGGTTAACTTGCAGGATGAGTCGGTGGTGAGGAAGGCAAGCGCCATGTTAGCCTTCTTTTCAAGAGGACTAGTAGGTAATGATGCTGAGGCCTTATAAGACACACCTTAAGACGCACGTTTATGAAGCCTCACCTTGCGTGTCGTGAACAGATTTCAGTCTGTCAGCTGGCATTGGGAAGGATCCAGAGGAGGTTCACAAAGGTGATGGCACGAATGAGGATTATCATACGAGGAACGTTTGATGGTTGTGGGTCTGTACTCGCTAGAATTCAGAAGGATGAGGGAAGATACCATTAAACCCTTTCGAATATTGAAATGCATAGACAAAGTAGATGTGGAAAAGATGTTTCTTATGGTAGGAGAATCGAGGACAAGAGGGCAGAGTCTCGGTATAGGGGGGCGCCCTTTCAAAACAGAGATGCGGAGAAATTCCTTTAGCCAAAGTTTGGTGGATTTAGGGAATTTCTTGCCACGTGCAGCTCTGTAGGTCAGGTGATTGCGTGCATGTAAGGAAGAGGTTGATAGCTTCTTGATTGGATATGGCATTAAATGTTACGGGGAGTAGGCCGGAAACCGGGGTTAAAGAGCAGAAAAAAAGGATCAGCCATGGTTGAATGGCTGTAAAGGCTCGATGAGCCAGATGGCCTAATTCTGCTCCTATGTCTTATGGTCTTATGGTTTTATGTCAGGATCGATAATCCAGCTACTGTGGAAGGAAATAGGCAGCCAAGATGTGGGGCGTAATTTCGTCATTGGACCGAGAGTTAAAGGATCAGTATAAAGAGGAGGAGCAAGGTCTGGTTGGCGAGAAGCGTTGATGTAGATGGTGGAGCGGCGGGTGTAAGTCGAATCAGAGACTTATGGAGATGTTGTTGAGAGCAACGAAAGGCTGGAATTAATGGAACCTGAATGGCCAGGAATGTAGAACATGGACCTCTGGAAGGAATGTGTGGAGGGTGAATCAGAACAATGTAGTGAGGGCGGATAGTGGCGGAATGTCTTTGTTGCGCAGACGGAGAACAATGCAGAAGCGTAAGGAACAGTGGCATGTGGGGTGGGGTTGCTCTAGGGGTTACTAGATAAGAATGTAGGATCATATACAAAAGAGCAGAATTGGGTCATTTAAGTGGATGTTCAAGACAAGTCACTTTTTATTGCCATTTCGACCTTAACTGCTGCTACAGTACACAGTAAAAAACGAGACAACTTTTTTCATGACCATGGTGCTAGACGAAACTGTACAAAAACTACACTAAACTGCGTAAACACTACACGGTAAACAAACTACACTGGACTACAGACCTACCCAGGACTGCATAAAGTGCACAAAACAGTACAGGACATTTCAATAAATAATAAACAAGACAATAGGCGCAGTAGAGGGCAGTAAGTTGGTGTCAGTCCAGGCTCTGGGTGTTGAGGAGTCTGATAGCTTGGGGGAAGAAACTGTTAAATACTCTGGTCGTGAGAGCCCGAATGCTTCCGTGCTATTTCCCAGACGGCAGGAGGGAAAAGTGTTTGCGTGAGGGGTGCGAGGAGTCCTTCATAATGCTGTTTGCTTTGCGGATGCAGCGTGTCGTGTAAATGTCTGCAATGGCGGGGAGAGAGACCCCGATCATCTTCTCAGCTGACCTCACTATCCGCTGCAGGGGCTTGCGATCTGAGACGGTGCGATTTCCGAATCAGCCGGTGATGCAGCTGCTCAGGATGCCCCCAAAACAATTCCTGTGGAATGTGATGAGGATGGGAGAGGAGGTGGTGGGAGATGGACTTTCCTCTGCCTTTGCAGAAAGTAGAGACGCTACTGGGCTTCCTTTGCTATGGAGCTGGTGTAGAGGTACCAGGTGAGGTTCTTCGCCAAGTGAAGACCAAGAAATCTGGTGATATTAAAGATCTCTACGGAGGAGCCGTCGGTGTTCAGCGGGGAGTGGTCGCTACGTGCCCTCTTGAAGTCATCAACCACCTTTTTTTGTTTTGTTCACATTCAGAGACAGGTTGTTGGCACTGCACCAGTCCGTTAGCCGCTGCACCTCCTCTCTGTAAGCTGACTCGTCGTTTCTGCTGATGAGACCCAGCACGGTCGTGTCATCGACGAACTTGATGATATGGTTCGAGCTGTGTGTTGCTGCGCAGTCGTGAGTCAGCAGAGTGAACAACAGTGGACTGAGCACACAGCCCTGGAGGACCCCCCCCCCCCGTGTTCACTATGATGGTGTTGGAGATGCTGTTCCCGATCGGGACTGACTGAGGTCTCCCTGTGAGGAAGTCTAGGATCCAGTTGCAGAGGCCCAGTAGGCTCATCTTTCCAATCAGCTTCCGAGGAGTGATTGTGTTGAATGCGTAACTGAAGTCTATGAACATCATTCGAACGTACGTGTCGTTTTTCGTCCAGGTGGGTTCGGGCCAGGCAGAGGGTGATGACCATGGATTCGTCTGTTGAACGGTTGGGACGGTACAGGAACTGCAGGGCCCAGTGAGGGCGGCAGCCGGATCTTGATTTGCCTCATGACGAGCCTCTCGAAACACTTTGTGTTGATGATGGATGTGAGTGGAACGGGACGGTATTCTTTGAGGCAGGACACTGAAGATCTCTTCGGCACGGGGACAATGGTGGCGGCCTTGATACATGTTGGAACGTTGGCGCTGCTCAGGAAGATGTTGAAGATGTCAGTGAGAGCATCTGTTAGCTGGTCTGCACATCGTCTGAGCACTGTACCAGGGATGTTGTCTGGTCCTGCAACGTTCCGTGGGTTGACCCTGCACAGGGTGTTCCTCACATCGTCCACGGTGAGACACAGCAACTGGTCATTTTATTTTAGGGGGGGGGGGGGGGTGGTGGATTTTTCCGCCGCCACGTCATTTTCCGCCTCAAAACGCGCGTATAAGTTATTCAGCTCATCTAGCAGGGAGGCATCACCCGCACAGTCAGGTGATGTTGTCCTGTAATTGGTGCCGTCCTGTCTAAAGCATTGCATGCCTAAGGGCCTGTAGTCTGACGTTGGTTTTCCATTTTTTCTTTGTTTCTATGGTTCGGTCTTAGCATTATTGGCAATATACTTCTCTATCTGCCTTTTGGAAATCCGAATTTCCCTATTCACTACGGCTCTCATGTTTTCACGTTACCTACGGTTAACATCATTACTACTTTTTTTTCAGTATTCCTTATATAGTTGTCTCTTCTTCAGTATTGTTATGCATTTCTTTATTCATCCATGTACTGTTCTATAGATTTGCTATGTGTTCCCGCAGAAAATGAATCTCAGGGTTCTACGCGGTGTCATGTATGTATATTCCAATAGTAAATTTTACTATGAACTTTGTCTATTGCTCATCATGCTTCTGCCGACCTTTGAATGCACCCTTCCTACACCATGTGCATTACCTCTTTCAATCTATACCACTGCTCCTGAAATGACTCAACATCAAACACTTCCTTCCATTTCACCTTCTGACGTCTTAGCCGCATCTGCACACACTTTGTGTTTTTGAAATTCAATTTATTTGTATTGCCTTTACGGATATACGCTCACTAAAACTTCTTGACTAACAATATTCTGATCAATTGTTCCTAAAGGCTCAAAAACCTCCGTATTCCACATTCTATCCGGATTCTTACAGAATATCAAATCTAGACGGGACTTATCTCTTGTTGGTGCATTAACCTACTGGGTCAAAAATCAATCCTTTAAAATCTCAATGAACTCACTTTGCTATAATCCATTAGTCACTGGATTCATCCACTCAATATGTGTGAAATTAACATTACCCATAGCTATAACAACACCCTCTGAACTTGTTTTTGTTTTAATATTCTTGTGCAGAAGCAGGTGACGACGAATTGTCCTCAATTGGAGACTACGGTGTCATGGAGGTATGAAGGAAAATAAAAATGCTTTGACAAAGATTTGGATGATTATCCACGGGAGGATGAGAGGAAAGCGATTTAAACGAAGCCAACCCAGAAGGGTGTTCGTTTGAGGATTGGACAGAGTGTCTTGAGGTAACAAAAATTATGCGGGACTGATTACAAGAAGCAATCAAGCATTCCATGATGTGCTGATCCGTCTTGAAGAGAATATTTCCACCTTAAGAAAAAGGCAGCTTATTTACGAGGAGGGTGGGTGCGAGGAGCGTTGAAACTAAGCGTTTGAATTAGCTTCAGAAATCCTGCTAAACACATGAATAAGTGATACAAAGCCAGTTAGCTTGTAACGATGTGGGAATTGAGCGAAATGTGTGCCAATTGAATCACATTCTGATTGTAATCGGGAATTCATTATCAGAAGTGAAACGTAACACTGGAGATCACACGAAGTGCCGAAGCAGATAGAAAAGCTTCAGGGCCAACCTGCACATTCAGAGTAATAATATGGGATTTTGGTTCCGAAATAGGAGGGGACGTTAGTGATAGATTAAGTGACGGAGCTCTGTACGGCTATGACGATGACAGACATCTGACTTCTAAGCATCTCCTATCAGGATAACTCCTAAATAAGCCAATACTGCCACTTCGTTCCCCATTTGGGACATGAGGAAAGTCACAATGTAAGGAAACTGGGCAGGAATCTGAAACAAGAACGTAACATGCACAGCTTCATTTGTGCTTCAGCATCAGAGAGATCTCGCTCAGGATATTGGGACATTAGTGCCCGTGGATAAGCATAGTGATATGTTACTCGGAACTGATGTCTGAAGAGCCGTACACAGTCTACGTACTGCAGAGGAAATGAATTTGATTGGACTGTGTTTCCATGCGAAGTTATCATAAGTCCATAACACATTGCAGTCTTATAAACCCTCAGAGTAACATCCTGAACACTAGACTTTGCCAGAAATACAAGGATAGGGGAAGACGTGCAGAATTCAACAATATAGTAAGTTATTTTTGGGTGTTAAGCGAGAATACCGCTAGAAACCCACCTGCATTTATGAATGGTGTTCCAAGGGCTACAATAAATTAGCATTATATCGTGAGAATTTAGTGCTAGAAGTCACAAGATTTGGTGAAGAATTTTAGTTTCTGGCAGCATCGAGATTAAATAAACGTGTTTTTAATAGTATTACCTGTCTTTCTCTTTCAAGTGAACTCACAAATGCCCAGTGCTGGTGCAATATTATACATTCTCAATGCATCCACACTTTAAACACTCGCAGAACTGGTCATACGTTTAACTGTTGAATAGTTCACAAATAATCTATAATAAAATCATACACCATTTAAGGAATCGTTTCGAGTCTAAAGCAAAAGATCCCTGGAAGTTACGTATCGTCCGCAAGTTAATATTTTAACATTTTTGAAAGGTGACGTCACCATGTCACGAAATATACACCGAATCTTTAATACCGATTGATCACTTTGTTCTTACTGACAGTCATGGACTCTCAGTAAAATGACTGTTTTTTATCCTGTGAATAGGAAGCTGCAGGCGGGAGATTTGAAAGGACGTATTGCACGAAAGGAATATACCTTCACTCCATCAGTAAAGACAATAACCCCGGCTGGGGGTGAGTGTGGCAATGGTCCCAGAACAGTGTCCAGATCTGTTGCTTCAACTGTGGTAATGGCGATTACTAAAGATGATACTATTAACAACATTTATTTAATCTCAATCCTATCCATGTTTAGAGATTAGAGGTGAAAAAGCGATGAAGATGTGTATACTTTTCGTGGCGTGGTGACGTCATTTTTTTAAAAAACGGTTAAAATATTAAGTTGCGGAGGATACATAACTTCCAGGGATCTTTTGCTTTAGACTCGAAACGATTCCTTAAATGGTGTATGATTTTATTATAGATTATTTGTGAACTATTCAACAGTTAAACGTATACATAGAGAATATATAATATTGCACCAGCACAAGACATTTGTGAGTTCACTTGAAAGAGAAAGAGAGGTGATTCGTGTGCGAACGAGGGGAAGGCAATCATGCGTTTGTGAGATCGCTATTGACAGAATGCTTAAATTAGTTCCCTTTTTCAAAATAGGTTCTCATTGTCTGCAAATGCCTGCTTCTTTGCGTGAAATAAATGAGCAGGTTCCAATGTGCATTCCACAGGCTGCTTTTCTTTCCGAAATTGTATAAAGTTTTATTCTATGGAGTCCGCAACGAAACACATTTGCTCTTTAGAATATTTAGCAAGGACTTTCATTCTGGTTATTAACTGTTTATTCTGTACACGGCAGTTACCTGCGACGGTTCTGAAGGAAGAAACGTCCATGCTTACATTTTTGTTTTACCTGCATATTTATATTTTGATTTCTCTTGTTTGTTTGCTTCGGTATTGATTTCAGAGGGAGAAATGGATTCCACACTGACCATGTGAAATCAAGGTTAGAGGGATCCAGATATGAGAGTATCTATTCCGTTTACGATGAACCCACTGATCAAAGGCATTTGACATTAAGACAAATTCGTGTGTACTTGAATTGGGAGTTTGAATTTGGCAATTTGGGAGGCTGGTTCAGTTGGGGAGCACCAAAAGATGCTGCTGAAGACTTTGAAATACTGATTAATACCATGTGAATTTAGCACTTGTCCAATATCTATCTCCCGATCTGTTACTGTATCTGTCTGTTGTTTTCGTTTAGGTTATAGGAGCTCTGTACAGAATACTCTCAAACGTATGTTTGTTCCATTCCGAATTCTAACTTCTACTCGCTGTCTACTAACATACAAACCTTCCACAAAGCCCTTCCTTTCTGCAACTATGATACTATCATACCCTCTCTGTTTTCAGTGGCACTGCCTTTACACCATTCCACCTGGCAATGTACATTTCTAAATCTCTGAACCCCCAAAAGTCCAGAAGCGATTCCTCCCCTTGTGATTGTCAAGTCTCTATGATAGTTTGAAAATTATTCACCCAATGTAACAATTACGCCAGATCATTGACAATTTGCCCAGTTCCCTGCACGAACTGTATGAATTGTGCAACCTCTGAGGATTTGGCAGGCACATGATTGTTTGAATTTATGACATATTTGCCAAACCTACTGTTTTTTTAAATAAACTGCTTTATTCGAAAACTCCACTGAATTGCAATTAAACCGAGGCGTTATCTACACAGATGGCCATTTAATGTAAACACATACTTTATTCCATTCTTCAGCTCTTTTCTGAACTTCCTCTGTGTCAGTGTATAGATACAAGTATTGGTGCACATACTCAGAATTTGCAGCATGAACCCGAATTGTTGTAGTATATATACCGGGGAACTGAAATATCTGTCCTGGTAAAAGTAATTTTCAACTTTCCATTTCAGGGAATGAGCTACATAGGGTATCCAAAATAATATGAAATTAGCTGATATTGCAAACAATAAAATCATCGATTTTCTGCGGTTTTCCACCTCGGTGTCCTTCTGTTTATCACTGTTGTTCCGAAGCGCTCTGCGGACTCTATTTGCCACAATGATATATCTTACTGTTAACCCATTGAACACGAGCATTAATCCGATCGGTAGCAAAGGTGTTAAAATGCTATCCAGGTATTCGATACCTTTCCACACAGGTGAAATATCGTATTCACGTGAGAGGACGCAACGCCACGGCATGTTGTCAATAATGGCATAAGGTTCAACAACAAAGTAAAACGGGACGCATCTCCCGCAGCTCACTATAAGGACGGTCACCATAATCACAGTTGCTGTTCTCTCAGTGCAATATCGTTCCCGCAGCTTTTGACAACATATTGCGATGAAGCGATCGAAGGTAAAGCTGACCGTAAACCAAACAGAACAGTCCGCTGCTACAAACCTACACACAAGTGTCAGGGCGCATACAGGAGTGATGAGCAGGGATCTGGAATAAATGTAGATGTTGTTGATCTGTTCCACTAGAATGAAAAATACAACCACCATCAGATCCGCCGTCGCCATTCCAACCAGGTAACGGGTGATGCATTTGGAGAGTCCGCATTTTCCCCGAGATAGGATCACAATCGCCGTTAAATTAACTACAGGACATTTTGAGAGAGAAAAAAAAGATTCATCGTTAGTTGCAACTGTCTCAACGTCCACCATTCTTCCGAAGGTATGCAGGGTATGATTTCTGTAAGTGGGATTGAGAAATTCAACGTGTGCACTCCGGCTCGAGGTCCACAATGGACTAGCGACTTCCCTACAGTTCAGAGCGAGGCATCTGAATTCTACGACTCACCCACCGGTGTACGGTCGATCGCTCCAGTATACATCACCATGGACAAAGGCCATCTCCATTTTTAGAGGTGGAAAATCTGAAGGGATTATTTGTATAGAAATTAATGAGTTTAAATGCATAAGTTATAATTTAGTGAGTTATGGAAGAACTGACCTGCGTGTCGATATTTGACTGGCCGGTCAGTTGGAAAAACTGCCGATCTGGAAAAGCGATCACTGTCGCTTCAGAAAGCCGAGCAAGGTCGAATATGAAATTATGGCAACATCGGCACCAAAATAAGAGACGAAAGAAAAAAAAAACATATCAAAATAGTATGGAAAATGAAATAAAAACAATCAGATGCTTGAATCGTCACTGAAACACACTTCAGCACACAGTAGCATCTGTGTGCTGCAGATCAAAAGGAAGACGGTAGGACTAGACATATAGTGACCAGCTCCAGTATCTTACCTGGGACACCAATCGCTACAAGGGTGGGGTAGAAAATGCGCGCGATGTGGTAAATCGCTGGATATCCCATATTCCGTCAGAAGCAGCGTTCAGGTATATTGAACGTTCCATGTGTTCATATGCCCGGTGATTGTTTTTACAGAGTTATATACAATTCGGTCTAATTCTACTGAGGCAATTAGTGTGGTTATCACATTAGTCGTATTAGGAACAACCAGCTACACAAACACTTACATTAAAATGTTTTTCTCTCTCTGTCACTGTGTAATAAAGTCGCCTTCCCGAGGGATGTTACAAGTTCTTAACTTTTAAGTACAAAGAAAATGAGGTCTACAAATTTAATTTACAAGACACCTGGCGGCAGCTGCTGAAATGAGACATTTTTTGATCAGTGTTGTTTCTAACATCGGCAATCATCCTGAACCATCAACGTGGACAATGACCTTCCAACAGATTTATTTCGTCACATCAGCGGAGCTCATCCGCTTTTGACGTGGGTGGCGGGAGATTAGCTCGGCAGGTGAAATTATTGAAGGAGGAGATAGGATCATATTTTCTTTCGCCTGTTCTAGTCGTTTCGAGTCATTTGAATGAAAGTACAGTGGACCGCGCCAATCTTCAAGCGTGACAGGATGGTTTGTCTGGTCGTCAATGGGAGATGTCCACGGGTTTCGGGCCGACCGGACAATCTATTGTTAGAATATGTTGTTCTGCCAGCTCTGCAAGATTTTCAAATGATGTATCTGTGTTGAATACAATTACTTTCATTGAAGTACAGATCTCGTACAGGTCAATATATATCGTAAATATTTATCATGCTAAATATCATCAACTATTACCAGCATTGAATTACTAACGGCTCAGTGAAACACACCCCTTCCACTTTCAGGAACACATATACATTAACTTCATTTTACCTTCCAAAAGCCTTCCTCCCTTTAATAGAGATCCACTGTGCTCTGCCGAAGATAAGAACTGATACTCATTTGGAGATGACTGCTCATGTTATAAAAATTACTATTTATTAAACTTTCTCAAATTTGCAGGTTAAGCTTCGTGCCAAAATAAAACGCCAATGCCCTTCATTTAAAAATGTTATGAGCAATATCTTTTCTTGGCACTTCTGGCGGTGGGCTTGTTGTGATCCAGCCAGGGGCAGCTCCCCCACCTCTGGACTCCACCTGCCACACAGCTCTTACTTGTGGTTCCAAATAACTGTTAGCATGCGACTTTGGCAAGACCCCAGTACGCCACTTTGACAGGCTTGCTAAACCAGGTGAGAGTAGCGGGGAAGAGAGGGAATGGTGAGAGAGGGCATTCGTCACCCCGACATGGTTCCCATTGGACCAAGATTTCTGAGGTCGAGAGAATTTGAACTGCAACGATGTTTTCCACTTTGAAATCCGTCCCGACTTCATCGTCGGAAACGAAGGGCAACCAACAACAAAGAATAATTAAAAATGAAATAGAAATAAGATAACAAACCAAATCAGTTTGGACAAAACACAGTGCTAACATTGATATACTGCCGGGACTTTACCTTACACAATTTACAGAATTATTACTGGTATGCATTAGTTTTCAAGTTATGGCTCTGTATATTCCGAATAAATTGTTACCGTGCCTATTTCAGTGAAAAACGTTTTCAGTTTATCGCCAAAACGCGCGTATAAATAGATAGATGCAAAGATGGATATATTTATATATATCACACACACACACACACACACACACACACACACACACACACACACACACACACACACACACACACACACACACACACACACACACACACACACACACACACACAGACACACATAGACAGATAGGTAGATTGCGAAGGATAACGTTTAGCAGTCAGAAAGTTTGATTCCCTTTCTCGGACATGAGGAGAAAACTGGGATATTTCCCTCCTTCCTAGAGATCCATTAACGCAATGAACATGGCTGCATCAGGTCTAGGGGCACAACACAGGCCACACTGGTGTTATCAGCGTTTCATGTGAAAAGCCGCCGACAACATGGATATTGTCTATGCTTCTCCATTTTGCTCAAAACTGCACACGATCTTTCACAAAGAGAATATCACTGCTTATTCAGAACCATCTATAGGTATACTAAAAATTCCATTGTTTTTCCAGCTTTATCATGGACACAACGAAAAAGGAAGGAGGACCATAAAATCAGTAACCATAACAATATCTCTCTTTATAAAAATGTTCCTCGACACAATCACACTGTTAGTGATGATATCCAGTGATCACTGACTATACTGCACTGGATATCAGAATATATTACTTATGTCTCTATTTGCCAATGGCCGCTCCCTTGGAGCAAATAAAATGCAAATTACAAAATCCAATGTGCAATCAATAATGATTTCACAGTAAACTGCACAGCAGGAGACGGCGACCTGATGTGGACAGATCTTATGTGCAATGTATCGTATCGTTAGGGACTTGATTTTAACTGTTATGTAGTCCAGAAGAGAGAGATGTGCGGTGAATGTGAGATTTGAGATGCGCGGTGAACGACCCAACGAGTCAGCGAAACAGTAGTGTAACATAAAATCATTGTTGTTATTTTCATACTAATATCAGGAGTGACCATGGCTAAGGAAATATATTCACTCATTTTTTTTTCAATTATCACATCGGAATATGCTTATATTTCCAAACACTTTTTTTATTTTCATTCATATAAATGAAATTCGATGCTGTTTATTTGCAAGTCTTAGAAAACTCTTTCATTCAGTCAGTCCGCACAAATCCGGACACTGTTCAGTAGGGTCGCGGATGAAGAAAGTCAATGACGGAAGTAAGTACACTGTGTGTTGAGTAGGCTCAGGCAATAGAAACCAGCCGGAAAACATAAGAATGCTTAGCATTCATCACTTACACGTGTACAGGAGCGATATACTGTTCTCTGATATTCCCAGGAATAAAATAGTGATTTTTTAAAATATCCTGTATACATGTGAACATATATAAGTATACTTAACCTTTCAAAAAAAATGTGCTGTATGCTGCGAATAAATGTGCATGTTATTTGTTGTTTCAAGTATGCGGTAATTAACAACATGAGGGAATTTTTGCACATCACTAGTCATATTCGTCTGCTCAGGGAGAGTGAGGAATTGGTAGAGAGGAGTTACAGGCAGATGGTCACACCAGTGCCACGGGGGCAGCCAAGTGGGTCACGGTTGGGAGTGGGAAGGAGAAGGGTCGGGTACAAGAGAGTACCCCGATGGCTGTAACCTGACAATAAGTACTCTTGTTTGAGTACTGTTGGAGGGGGGGGGGCAACCTACCTGGGGGAAGCAACAGTAGCCGTGCCTCCTGCACAGAAACCGGCCCTGTAGCTCAGACTGGGAGGGAAAGGAAGAGGAAGGCACCAATAGGGGAAACGATAGTTAGAGGTGAGATAAGCGATTCCGTGGAGGCAGTCGCGAGGGCCGGATGGTAGTTTGCCTCCCTGGGGCCAGGGTCCGTGATCATTCTGATCGCATCTAAGATATCCTGAAGTGAGAGGGTGAGGAGCCAGAGGTTGTGGTACATATAGGTACTAATTAAATAGGTAGGTAAAGGGAATAGGTCCTGAAAGGAGAGTATAGCTATGCCGGTTAGAAGAATGGGCTGAACGTTGGCAGATGGAGTTTAATGCTGAGAAGTGTGAGGTTCTACATTTTGGCAGGAATAATCCAAATAGAACATACAGGGTAAATGGTAGGGCATTGAGGAATGCAGTGGAACAGAGAGATCTAGGAATAACAATGCATAGTTCCCTGAAGGTGGAGTCTCATGTAGATAGGGTGGTGAAGAAGGCTTTTGGAACGCTGGCCTTTATAAATCAGAGCATTGAGTACAGAAGTTGGGATGTAATGTTAAAATTGTACAAGGCATTGGTAAGGCCAAATTTGGAATATTGTGTACAGTTCTGGTCACCGAATTATAGGAAAGATATCAATAAATTAGAGAGAGTGCAGAGACGATTTACTAGGATGTTACCTGGGTTTCAGCACTTAAGTTACAGAGAAAGGTTGAACAAGTTAGGTCTCTATTCATTGGAGCGTAGAAGGTTGAGGGGGGATTTGATCGAGGTATTTAAAATGTTGAGAGGGATAGATAGAGTTGACGAGAA
Source organism: Hemitrygon akajei (assembly GCF_048418815.1). Classification (NCBI taxonomy): domain Eukaryota; kingdom Metazoa; phylum Chordata; class Chondrichthyes; order Myliobatiformes; family Dasyatidae; genus Hemitrygon; species Hemitrygon akajei. The sequence continues at coordinate 3,680,694 of NW_027331919.1, read as the reverse complement.
TAGGCTGTTTCCATTGAGAGTAGGGGAGATCAAACGAGAGGACATGATTTGAGAGTTAGGGGGCAAAAGTTTAAGGGAAACACGAGGGGGTATTTCTTTACTCAGAGAGTGATAGCTGTGTGCAATGAGCTTCCTGTAGAAGTAGTAGAGGCCAGTTCAGTTGTGTCATTTAAGGTAAAATTGGATAGGTATATGTTCAGGAAAGGAGTGGAGGGTTATGGGCTGAGTGCGGGTAGGTGGGACTAGGTGAGATTAAGAGTTCGGCACGGACTAGGAGGGCCGGAATGGCCTGTTTCCGTGCTGTGATTGTTATATGGTTATATGGTTATATAGGGAGTTAGGAAGGGAGTTGAAAAGAATAGCTCAAATGCTCAACTGTAGTAATCCCGGGATTACTGCCTGTGTCACGCGACAGTGAGAGTAGGAATGGAATGAGGTGGAGGATAAATGCGTGGCTGAGGGGTTGGAGCAAAGGGTGGAGATTCAAGTTTCCTGATCATTGGGACCTCTTTTGGGGCTGGTGTGACCTGTACAAAAAGGACGGGTTGCACTTGAATCCCAGAGGAACCAATATCATGGCTGGGAGATTTGCTGAGGCGACTGGGGAGACTTTAAACTAAAATGTTTCGGGTTAGGAATCAAATTGAAAGGAGATAGGATGTTAGTTAACAGACAGAGAAAGATGCAGACAGTGTGTGAGGAAGGATAGGCAGGTGATAGAGAAGGGGAGAGCTCAGACTGAAGATGTAGGTGTGAAAGAAGAAAAAGAAGATAGCAAAGTTGTTTGCACCGTTAGTGATAAACAGAGAGTAAGAGGTGGAGAATTTCTTAAATGCATTTATTTTAATTCTAGGAGCATTGTAAGAAAGTAGGATGAGTTTAGAGCATAGATTCATACCAAAAAATATGATGTTGTAGCTATTAGTGAAACATGGTTGCAGGAGGGGTATGACTGGCAATTAAATATTCCTGGATTTCGCTGCTTCAGGTGTGAAAGAATCGGAGGGGCAAGGGGGGAGGTGCTCCATTGCCTGACAGAGAATATATTACTGTGGTGCTTTGGCAGGACAGATTACAGGGCTCGTCTAGGGAGGCTATTTGGTTGGAAATGAGGAATGGGAAAGGTGTAGTAACCATTATAGCGGTGTATTATAGATCACCTAATGGAGAGCGAGAATTGGAGGAGCAAATATGTAAGGAAACAGCAGATATTTGTAGTAAGCACAGGTTTGTGATTGTGGGAGAATTTATTTTTCCACACATAGATTGGGAAGTCCATTCTTTCAAAAGGCCGGATGGTTTGGAGTTTGTAAAATGTATGTAGGATAGCTTTTGCATTAATACATTGAAGTACGAACTAGAGAAGTGGCAGTGTTGGATCTTCTGTTAGGGAATGAAATAGGTCAGGTGATGGAGGTATGTGTTGGGGAGCACTTCGGGTCCAGTGATCACAATGCCATTTGTTTCAATATTATTATGGAGAAGGATAGCTCTGGACCCACGGTTGAAATATTTGATTCGAGAAAGGCTAACTTTGAGGAGATGCGTACGGACTTAGCAGAACTGATTGAGGCAATTTGTTTTGTGGGAAGGAGTTAATAAAGAAATAAATGTCATTAAAAGGTGACATTTTCAGGGTACATAATCTTTATGTTCCTATTGGTTTGAAAGGAAAGGTTAAAAGTTCGAGAGAGCTATGGTTTTCAAGGGATATTGGAAACATGGTTTGGAAAAAGAGAGATCTACAATGAATATAGGCAGTATGGAGTAAATGAGGTGCTCGAGGAATATAAAGAACGTAAGAAGAATCTTAAGAATAAAATTAGAGAAGCTAAAAGAAGATACGAGGTTGCTGTGGCAAGTAAGGTGAAAATAAATCCAAAGGGTTTCTACAGTTATATAAAGAGCAAATGATAGTAAGGGATAAAATTGGTCCCTTAGAGAACGAAAGTGGACATCTATGTCTGGAGCCGAAAGAGATGGGAGAGATTTTGAACAATTAATTTTCTTCGTTATTCACTAAAGAGAAGGATATTGAATTAGGCAAGGTAAGGGAAACAAGTAGGGAAGTGATGGAATTTATGACGATTAAAGCGGAGGAACTGCTGGCGTTTTTAAGGACTATAAAAATGGGTAATTCTCCGAATCCTGGCAGGATATTCCCTAGCAGCTTGAGGGAAGATAGTGCAAAAATAGCAGGGGCTCTGACAGAAATATTTCAAATGTCATTAGAAACGGGGATGGTGCCGGAGGATTGGCATATTGCCAAGTGGTTCCATTGTTTAAAAACGGTTCTAAGAGTAAACCTAGCAATTATCGGCGAGTAACTTTGAAGTCAGTTGTGGGTAAACTAACGGAAGGTATTCTTAGAGATGGAATATACAATTATCTGGATCGACACGGCCTGATTAGGGACAGTCAACATGGATTTGTGCGTGGAAGGTCATGTTTGACAAAACGATTGAATGCTTTGAAAAGGTTACGAATACTTTCCATGAATTTACCCACCACTGACGTCAAACTTATAGGCCGATAATTGCTTGGTTTACTCATACAGCCCTCTTTAAACATTGGAACTACATAAGCAATATGCCAATCCTCCGGCACCATGTCCATTTCTAATGGCATTAGAAATATTTCTGTCAAAACCCCTGTTATTTCTACCCTAACTTCCTTCAATGTCCTAGAGAATGACCTGTCAGATTCCGGAGACTTATCCACTTTTATATTCTTTAAAAGCACCCGTACTTCCTATTCTGTAATCAAAATAAATTCCATAACTTCCTTACTTGTTTCCCTTACCTTACACAATTCAATATCCTTCTCCTTAGTGAAAAACGAAGAAAAGAAATTGTTCAAAATCTCCCGCATCTCTTTTGGCTCCACACATAGATGTCCACTCTGATTCGCTAAGGGACTAATTTTACCCCTCATTATACTTTTGCTTTTAATATATCTGTACAAATGCTTTGGATTTATTTTCACCTTACTTACCAAAGCAACCTCATAACTTCTTTTAGATTTTATTACTTCTTTCTTCAGATTCTTTTTACGTTCTTTATATTCCTCGTGCACTTCATTTACTCCATGCTGCCTATATTAATTGCAGATCACTCATTTTCCGAACCAAGTTTCCAATATCCCTTGAAAACCATAGCTCTCTCAAACTTTTAAACTTTTAAACACACGGATGTGTTTAAACAAAGTAGTGGGGGGGGGAGGGGATGAACTGGAAATATAAGGATGGCGTTAAAGGGAAAGTGAAAATAAGAAAAGTTAAAAAGGACAACAGAATCAATGGAGTAGAAAGCTCAAGAAGAGATCAAACAGTATGGCCAAGTGAAGTAGGAATTGATATGAAAGGAGAGGGGAGCAACGAATTAAAAGTATTATATATGAATGCACGAAGTATAAGGAATAAAGTAGATGAGCTTGAGGCTCAGTTGGAAATTGGCAAGTACGATGCTGTGGGAATTACAGAGACATGGCTTCAAGCGGACAGGGCCTGGGAAATGAATATTCCAGGATATACATCTTATCGAAAGGACAGTCTGACTGGCTGAGGGGTTGGGGTGGCTCTGTTGGTGAGGAATGATATTCAGTCCCTTGCGAGGGGGGAATAGAATCAGGGGATGTCGAGTCAGTCCGGATAGAACTGAGAAATTCTAAGGGTAGAAGGACCCTAATGGGAGTTACCTACAGGCCCCCAAACAGCAGTCTGGATGTAGGGTGTAAGTTGAATGAAGAGTTAAAATTGGCATGTCGCAAAGGTAATGATACAGTTGTCATGGGGTATTTCAACATGCAGGTAGACTGGGAGAATTAGAATGGTACTGGACCCCAAGAAAGGGTGTTTGTGGAGTGCCTCCCAGATGGATTCTTAGAACAGCTTGTACTGGAGCCTACCAGGGAGAAGGCAATTCTAGATTTAGTGTTGTGCAATGAACTGGAGTTGATCAGGGACCTGGAGGTAAAGGATCCATTAGGAGGTAGTGACCATAATATGATATGTTTTAACCTACAATTTGAGAAGGAGAAGGGAGAATCATGATATGTCAGTATTACAGCTGAACAAAGGGAACTATGGAGCTATGAGGGAGGAGCTGGCCAAAGTTCAATGGAACAATACCCGAGCAGGGAAGACAGTGGAACAACAATAGCAGGTATTCAAACGAGAGGACATGATTTGAGAGTTAGTGGGCAAACGTTTAAGGGAAACACAAGGGGGTGTTCCTTTACTCAGAGAGTGATAGCTGTGTGGAATGAGCTTCCTGTAGAAGTAGTAGAGGCCAGTTCAGTTGTGTCATTTAAGGTAAAATTGGATAGGTATATGGACAGGAAAGGAGTGGAGGGTTATGGGCTGAGTGCGGTTAGGTGGGACTAGGTGAGATTAAGAGTTCGGCACGGACTAGGAGGGCCGGAATGGCCTGTTTCCATGCTGTGATTGTTATATGGTTATATGGCAGATGCTACGGTTCGGGGCAGGCAGGCAGATCCCACAGTTCGGGGCGGCAGGCAGATCCCACAGTTCGAGGCAGGCAGGCAGATCCCACAGTTCGGGGCAGGCAGGCAGGCAGATCCCACAGTTCGGGGCAGGCAGGCAGGCAGATTCCTCATGGTGGGCCGCAGGAATCCCGGGCAGGGCCGCCTCCCAGGCGAGAACACAGAAACAGGGTTAGTTGCAGACACCTGGGCAGGTGGGGGCACAATCATTAGGAAAAGAGGGGAGGAAAGGATAGGAGTCCCTAGGGCGGGCCGCATGGATCCCGGGCAGGGCCGCCTCCCAGGCAGAAAACACCGAGGCCTGAGCCAGTCGCGGACACCTGTGCAGGTGCGGGATACAACCCTTAGGGAACAATAGGTGGAAGGGGCAGAACCCCCGCCAGCAGCGGCAATCCGGCCGGCTCCGCCCGACGGAGGCAACGGGTAGTAAGCTGGGTCCAGGGTAAGCGGCAAAACTACAGTGATCCACCGGGTACATTGGTAAATTGGGAAAGGCAACCGACAGCGAGGCAGAGCAAGCAAGGAGAATAAGGCGGAACAGCGGGACCAGCGCACAGCAGAGAAGTCGGGGAACAAGACCAACCGGATAGAGCATATACAGAACAGCCCAGCAACCAGGGCAGAGCAGGATTCCGAGCAGGGCGACAACCAGGGCAGAACAGGATACAGAACAAAACGACCACCCGCCCGGTCTCCGTCCCACGGCCCTGATAAACACCGGCAGCCGAATTGGCCACAAATGTGCGTCCTTGATCCAGGATGATCTTAACAGGCTCAAAGGGGTCGGGAGGGACAGCTGCAAGACCCGGAGTCCGACACTCGGACCGGATGGAAACCCGGAACGCGGATTCAGGACCGGACCGGATCCTGACAGATATTCACTACTTGCCAAGGTATGGATTGCTATGCAGCTGCCAACAGTGTAACATGGGTTCTATTCTTTCCTTTGCTAGCCTGTCCATTAATTTTAGCACTTGAGTGACCCTAATACATACCTTCAGCCGTACAGTGTGGTATTGCCCCTATTTTACAAAGGGTCTGTCGACCCACCAGGCGAAGCGGCTCTGTTTTAGATATAAAGAAGGTATCTGTTAGTAGCATACCCTTCACTTGCAGTGAGATAGGCTCTATCATAGAAAGATCAGCTACTCCAGTAGTTTCAACAATTGTATCACTCAAGGGGATGTCCATGGACTGTGTGAAAGAGGGCATAGTGGCACCCGTATCAATCCAATAATCCAAATATCCATTCCCTATTCATAGACAGGTCATAGGTTTTTTTTTTCTTTTTTTTTGAACAATCTGATTCCCGCGGCTGTACCACTTTTTCTCCTCGGCACCCCTGGGCTGACTAAAAGGAAAAGTCACTGCTCCCGTAGCCAGAGCTGGAAACTCGCTACGCGTCGGTGCCGTTTTAACGTTTTAAAAAACTGCCGGTCTTCTTTCCTACCAGCAGTTGTGTTCAAAGACTTCGTCTTTCTTCTGAACCTCTTCGATTTATTGCCAGGATCAACGCTAGCCGGTCGACTCTTGGCCCTTCCATTTTTCCTGTTTAGGATTTCAATTTCAGTTAAGAGAGCACGTTTCTTTATACACACTATGTACAGAACGAGCGCTCACTGAATCTTAGTCTGCGCACCTTGAAGGCTGATCCTACTTTTTATTTTCTTTGTTGCTTCTTTCACTGTCCTCGCTTGTTTCAGGACTTCCTCCAGCCTCAGCCGTGTAGGCGCCTTGCTTATTCTCAGTCAACGGCCAGACCCTCGGTTACCGACTACCTTCCTTCCTCACAGGGAGGTCGCTGGCAACAACCCCACTTTCTGCTGGAGCAGTCCCGTAATTATTCGGACGCTGCCCCCTTTCAGATAGAGCAGCGCTCAATTAACCCTGTCGTTTTAGCTAGCCTTTATTCGGATCTCTCTTAATGGAGATCCCATCCTCGTCGTCAGATTCTGTCCTGGAAATATTAGCTAAGAACACCACAGCGACTTCGAGTTTCGTTTTATGAGTTTTATTGATACGATGTCATGGAGAGTCTGCAGCAGTCTCCAGCACCATCAGAGCTCCGGTTTTCAGGTTATATATAGCCTGTAGTTATACAGCAAGACAAAAAAAAAACTGCATGACGTTGTTTTTGCAACTCACAGTCGCTGCATAATCAACCTTGTTCAAGAGGTGTCAATTATTTTTAGCGAGAGTCCAAAATCTTATTGTTCCCTGTTATCAGGGCTGTGGATTCACTCCAGACGCATCTGCCGCTTTGTTTCCTGGAGAGTTAATGTCTTGTGTATTTGAATTTCTGGCACTGTGCCGATCATTGGAGGTTAGTCCCGACATGCATCAGCAGTCTTAAATCTAGCTGGTTCCTGGGTGGTCATTTGTCCAATTGTGCACTATTTTAACCATTTCTACCATAAGGGCATTTAACTGTGCATGCTGATTCCCAGTAGAACACTCTTTGTTGATGTACTCTGTGGTCGGGAGATCTGTACCTGTGATGGACTGGCGGTATCAGAAGCTATTCCACTAACGAGCATTGTTATTTCCAAACCGGACCATGAGGCGACCAGTCAGGACGGCAAAATCTGCAGAAAATGACATATATAAGCTGTAAACGCTGGTAAACCTCTCCAGGATACTGAAAACAAATTCTGATCCTTAAAGACTCTACATTAAGTATCCCAGTCAATTTTGGGGAAATTATTGTCACACACCCCGCTGCTGCTTTTGCAACTTCCATAACCTGCAACATTTCTGTTCCTCTTTCTCCTACTGGCATTTCAAAAACGTTTGAAATTGGAGGCACGCAGCATGTCAAGGCTCCCCTTTATCAATTCTCCGTTACATTTTGAAAAATGCCCGGTGGGAGTGAAGTTATTGGTAGTGCCCATGAATTGCACTTCAGTGTCAGGGTTAAATAGGTCTCAACCCTTGAAGTGTTTAGCTTCACCACGGTATGCTGGGCGTGCACAGCTCCATGTGCTCTCTGCACTATGTTCAGATTTTTATTGGTCTGAGCCCTGGTAGTGATGGTTGTGATATTGCTAAGGTCCTTGTCCGTGTAGTCTATTGCTGACTGCTATTGTATAGCCTCGTATGCAGGCTATGTTTATACCATAGGTAAACCCTCTTCTTCCTCAATATGCTGAGGGGCAGCAGCGTTTGACCATGCAGTTACAGTGTCGGAGCCGCACTGGGTAGCTACTGTGCTCTTCCAGTTTTGCAGGTGGTTGGTGGACTAAGCGGCCTGAGTATGGTCTGTGTTGGGCCGTGTGTTCACCGTGCAATGTGGAGTCGTTCATGTCATTCTCCACACAGCAAGTGCTGGGTTTGTTGGAATCGGTGTTTCTCCATTTTGGTGCTATGTTAAGTCAACTCATTGGGCTTGTAGGACTGAGTGAGCTTTGTATTATTGTTTTTTTTTTTCAATTTCAGGGAATGTCCAGGGCTCTGAATATACAGGACAAAGCCGGATGAGAGTCGGAACAGAATAGGAATCTCTGCCTTCCAGAACTGTTTCGTGGTTGTGCAGATGTTGGAAGGCCTAGCAGATGTAAAGGCCTATCTCCTTACGGCATGCTTCTACAGAACGGTGCTAGCTCTTGCCAATGTCTGTGCCCTTGCAGACTGGTACCCGCTGTAGTGAACAACTTCATTCTCACAGCATGGTGCCGACTATTGGAAAGAACTCTGACCTTAGTCTGGGGCCAGCCATTGTGATTGTGTCCTTACAGTACGTGCTCGGTGTTATAAAGGCCCGTGCCCTTACAATAGAGTGCTGGTGATATTTATACTTCAGTTACAGTGCAAATCTAGAATTGCCCTTTGCTGTTTCATCAGTTTTGGGTTTTGATAAATCTGTGTCCTTGTACAGGCTTGCACATTCATTATCCAGAGCTACGCTCCGGCATCTCAATGTGCTTGGCCACCGATTTTACAGCAGTGTGTTCTTATTGCACAAACACACCTTGTACAATATTCACACTGTTCCGTTCCCCACCCTCTTCCCACAAACCGGCTGATTAATTCTCCTTCCAGTTACACTTTGAACACTCTGATCGGTTGTTCCCACCATTCCTGGCAGGTACATTATTGCAGATGATCTGCACAGTGTAGAAAAACAAATTTCGGCAAATGTCCCTCGAGTTCTTTGCTCACAGAGCATCAAGTCATTGACCTATAAACAGTGAACAGAACAGGAACAGTGCTCTCAGGTCACTGAGTGTGTGCTGACCCTACTGACAATCTAAACTGCATGTTTGCCTTTTGTGTTCTGTGTCTCCAATAGACTGGATCCCCCAAAGGACTAACTACATGAATGATCTGTGACCCAACAGCACCTCCTCCTCAGTATCAACACGTCTGATCAACATACCCCATTCCTGATCTCTCTCAATTCTCTCTCACTCTCCCTATCCTTCCCTGCCTCTTTCTCTGTCTGTCGGTCTCTCTCTCTCTCGCTGTCTGTCTGCCCGTCTGTCTCTCTCTCTCGCTGTCTGCCTGTCTCTCTCTCTCTCTCTTTCTCTCTCCCGCAAAGGAAATTATATTTTGTAGTCACCTTAAAACACAATACTCAGAGAGAAGGAGAATCTACAGGAAGAGAAAGAGGAGAGAAAGAGGTTGTTGCAAAGGTCGGGTTATGACGGGCACAGGAGTGGTTCATACAGACGAAAATACTGAAAAGTCAGGCAGCTTTATCATAACCGGGAAGCAGAGGTGACAGGCTCGCCTCAGGATTCAGGGGGGAAGGGAAGTGCAAGGGCGATTTGTATGAAAAAAAATGTAGAGAAGAGGAGAGAGTGGAGAGCAAGTGAAAATGGTTAGAGTGAAGAGCTTGTGAGAGAGCCAGTCAGTTAAAGCGTAGAAATTGGGGAGGTCGAAAAATGGGATACAACTGAAGAGGAGAGAGGGAAAGAGAGTGGGATAGATTGGAGAGAATGCGATCGAAGGGAGAGGTGATGGAGGTGTGCAAAGTCCTGGGACGATGATTGTGTTGATGGAGGGAAGAGATGGAGAAAAAAGAATGGGCAATTTTGTTAGAGGATGAGAATGGTGATGGAGGGGAGAGATGGAGAACGAGAGATGAACACAGAGAGAGGGAAAGACGTGGAAGAGATATGAACGAAAGCGAAAGCGGAATGATAGAGAGTCAGTGGATTGTCTAGATGGAGGGACAGATATATGGATGAAGCTTTGTGAGTAACGAGGAACGGCGGAGTGGTGGGTGGGATAAATGCAGCGAGAGACGGATAAAGTGATGACGACTTGAGATAGGGAAAGAAAGAAAATAAAATGAATGGGAAGGAGACAGACTGATCATTTAGCAGAGAAATTTGAAGAAAAAGGAGAGAGGGCTACAGAAATGAACGGGATGAAGGACACAATGTGGGCAGAAAGAGTGAGGACATGGAGATCCGACAGTGGAAGGAATGTAGAGTGGATGCAGAGGAGAGATGGAGATAGAAATGCATGTAGAGAAGAGAGGTGAAGGAATGGGAACAGAGTAATAGCTGGAGGGATGAGCGCGTGGAGAAGGGAATGGTTCATACAAAAGATCATTATGAGAGGAGAGAGATGGGAGGAACGATAAGCTGCAGGAGAGTATAGATGTTAAGATCGAGATGAACGTGAGAGAGTGAGGAGAATGGGAGAGATGGAGGCGTGCGTTGGAGAGAGAAAGAGAGAGTTGAGTAAGGAGGAGTGGATAGAGCGGAGTGATAGAGAGATGAAGGTGAGAGATTGGAGAGAATTGGAGTAGTGATGGATGGGAGGAGTGGAAAGAGAAAGAGAAGGTAAGTGTGTTAAAGTGATGAGAACCGGGAGGAAGCTGCTGCGGCGAGAAGGGAGAGATGACGAGATTGGGAGATAAACAAAGTTTAAAGTGTGAATGCATTGAGAATATAAAATATTGCACAATACCAAGTTCACTTGAAAGGGGAAGAGAGGCAATTCGTGCGTGAACGAGCGGAAGGCAGTCACGTGTTTGTATGGTCTGTATTGACGGAATGTTTAAATTAATCCTCCTTTTCACAATAGGATCTCATTGTCTGCAAATGGCTGCTTCCTTGCATGAAATGAATGTGCAGGAACTCATGTGCATTACAGAGGCTGCTTCTCTTTCGGAAATTGTATAAAATCTTAGTGTTGTGGGGTCCGCAGCCGCACACATCCATTTTCAAATTCGTTCTTTAGTAAGGACTTTCAGTCTGGTAATTAACTGTTCATTCTGTATACGGCAATTACCTATGGCGGTTCTGAAGGAAGAAACGTCCAAGCTTAGGTTTTTGTTTTGCCTTACCTGCGTATTTAGATTGTGTGATTTTTTGTTTGTTTGTTCGTTTGCTTTGGTATTGATTTCAGAAGGAGACACGGATTCCACTCTGGCCATGGGAAATCAAGGTTAGAATGATGGAGATATTAGTGGATCTATTCTGTGAACCCACTGTTCAAAGGCAAATTGACATTAAAACAAATCCGTGTGTACTTTAATTGGGAATTTGTAAGTGGCATTTTGGGAAGCTGGTGCATTTCGGGATCACCAAAAGATGCTGCAGAAGACTTTGGAATATTGATTATGAGTTGCAGGATTCCTTTGGAAAAGATTGTTTTGTTGTAACCGTAGCATCTGCCCTGTAATATGTCAACGGGAGTTCAGTTTAGATAGCCTGAAGTTCAAGTCCGTCATTCAGCAAATTGTTCACATCGTCAGCCCGAATTCAATAAATTATCCAAGTGCTGCAGAATGGTCAAATTAAACTCTGCCTCTCAGAACATTGTGATAGGAGAGTGGAGACATAATCGTAAATTGTATTGAAATTTATACCTTCCTTACGGACCATCACCACTCACTGTCCTCCAGGCAGAGTACACTCAATCGACCTTCTCTTGGTAAGCCAGTTCCTACCTAATATAATCAATTCAGTAGATTCCATACTGCCTGCTCCGATCCCTGTGTAAGGCATTCGTAAATGACAAATAGCTATACTCTATCGTTCTGAAATGCTGACCTGCCGAGAGATCTGTTACCTGACCCTTTTCACTTTCTGGAACTAGATCCGGGATAGACTGTTCGCTAGTCCGCCTGTCCTCTTATTGTGGCAGAACTCCTTCCTGGACACAGCTGAGAAATTCTGTCACATTTAAACCTTTTAAGCATAGGAAGTGCCAATGAATATTAGTGAACTTTAAATTGCCCGCTACAACATCCGCATTAATATCGCACCTGTCCAAGATCTATCTCACGATTCGTCACTGTCTCTGTGTGTTATTTTCGTTTTGGTGATGGGAGCTCTGTACAGAATACTCTCAAACGAGTGCGTGCTCCCTTCCTACTTCCGACATTAACATAAAATCCCTCTACAGTGTCCTCGCTTTCTGCAGCGGTGATACTATCATACTCTCCCTGTTTTTCAAAGGCACTCCATTTACACTATTCAGCAGGCAATGTCCATTTTGAAACAACTGAACCCGAAATATTCAGGAGCGATTCCTCCCCTTGTGATTGTCAAGTCTCTCTGATAGTTCGGAATTGATTCACCACTGTAACAATTACTCCAGCTCATTGAACATTTGCCCAATTTCCTACTTGAACTGTATGAATTGTGAAATCTTACACGGATTTTGCGATTTAAAGATCGCCAGGCACATGATTGTTTGGATTTATGACATATTTGCCAAACCTCCTGATGTTTTAAACTGTTTTATTCGAAAACTCCGCTGATTTGCAGTTAAATCTGGGCTTTATCTACACAGATGACCATTTAATGTTAGCACATACTTTATTCCATTCTCCAGTTCTTTTCTGAATTTCCTCTGTGTCAGTGTATAGATACAAGTATTGGTGCACATACTCAGAATTTGCAACATGAACCCAAATTGTTGTAGAATATACACCGGGGAACTGAAATATCTGTCCAGATAAAAATAGTTCTTCGTTTGCCATTTCACGGAACGAACTACATAGGGCATCCAAAATAATATGAAATTAGCTGATATTGCAAACAACAAAATCATCGATTTTCTGCGTTTTTCCACCTCGGTATCTTTCTGATTGTCACCGTTGTTCCGAAACCCTCTGCGAACTCTATTGGCCGCAATGATATGTCTTACTGTTAACCCATTGAAGACGAGCATTAAGCCGATTGGTAGCAACGGTGTTAAAATGCTGTCGAATAATTCGATTCCTTTCCACAGTGGAGAAGTAGCATATTCATGTGTGACGGTGCAACGCCACGGTATGTTGTCAATAATGACGTAAGGTTCAACGGCAAAGTAAAACGGGACACTTCTACCGCAGCTCACTATAACCACGGTCACCATAACGACTCTTGCTGTTCTCTCGGTGCAGTATCGTTCCCGCAGCTTTCGACAACATATCGCGATGAAGCGATCGAAGGTAAAGCTGACCGTAAACCAAACAGAACAGTCCGTCGCTACAAACCTAAACACAAGTGTCAGGGCGCATACAGGAGTGATGAGCAGGGATCTGGAATAAACATAGATATTGTTGGTCTGTTCCACTAAAGCAAAAATTATAACTACCATGAGATCCGCTGTTGCCATTCCAACCAGGTAACGGGTGATGCATTTGGAGAGTCCGCACTTTCCCCGAGATAGGATCACAATCGCCGTTAAATTAACTACAAGAAATTTAGAGAGAGAGAGAAAAAAAAACCAGAATAATCGTTAGTTACAACTATCTGAATGTCCACTATTCTTCAAATGCTATGCAGGGTATGTTTTTTTTGGAAGTGAAAAGGAGAAATTCAATGTTTTCTGTACTCCGGCTGGAGGACCATAATGAACTGGCGACTTTCCGACAGTTGAACAGGAGGCATCGGATTTCCTGCCGGTGAGCTGTGGATCTGTCCAGTAAATATCAACATGAGCAACGCCATTTCAATTATTAGAGCAGAAACAGCTGAAGGGCTTATTTAAATTGAAATTACAAAAGAGCATTAATACATACGTTATAATGTAGTGATTATGAAAAAAAAACTGACCTGCGTGTCGATATTTGACTGGCCGGTCAGTTGAAAAAGCTGCCAATCTGGAATAGTGACCACTGTCGCTTCATAAAACCGAGCAAGGTCAAATATCAAAGTGTGGCATACACGACGCCAATATAATTGAAAAAAGGAAAAAAAAATCACATTGAAAAAGTATGGGAAATAAAAAAATAAAGCATATCAGATGCTTGAATTCTCAATTCTGGAATCACGTTTCAGGCGACGGTAGCATTTGTGCTCACTAAAAGTCAAACAATGCAGCGGAACTGAAACAAGTCGACGTCGCTGTACAAATAGCGAGCAGCTCCATATCTTACCTGGGATACCGATCGCTATAAGTGTAGGGTAGAAAACACCCGCGATGTAGTAAATCGCTGGATATCGCATATTCAGTCAGAAGCAGAGTTCAGGTTTACGGAAAGTTCCAAATGTTCATATAGACCGGTGATCGATTTTACAGAATTATGTACAATACAGCGCAATTCCACTGAGGCAATTAGTGTGGTTATCGTGTCAGTCGGATTATGAACAGCCAGCTACACAAACAATTACATTAAAATATTTTTCTCAGTCTGTCACTGTGCGATAAAGTCGTCTCCCCCAACGGAAATTACAAGTATTAACTTTTAAGCAAAAAAAATAATATGAGGGTTGCTAATTTAATTTCCAAGACACCTGGCTCCAGCTGCTGAAATGGGACATTTTCTGATCAGTGTTCTTTCTAACACATGCAATCAACATGAACAATCACCTTCCAACAGATTTATTTTGTCACATCGGTGGAGCACAATCGCTTTTCGCATGGAGGGTGGAGATTAGCTCCGCATGTGAAATCGGATACACTTTATTGAAGGAGAGGGATATAGAATAATGTTTTTTTTCGCTTCTTCTAGTCATTTCGAGTCATTTGAATGAAAGTACAGTAGACCGCGCCAAACTTCAAGCGTGAGAGGATGGTTTGTCTGGTCCTCAGTGGGAGATGTCCACGGGCTTCTGGCTGACCCGACAATTTTTGCTGGAATGTGTTGTTCTGCCAGTTCTGCAAAATTTTCAGGTGGTGTATCTGCGTCGAATACAATTAATTTCATTGACGGTGTGAATATATTGTTCTCGTACTGATGAAATAAATACCACAAAAATTTATTATGCTAATTATCATCAACTACAACAAGCATTGAATTACTAACGGCTCAGGTAAAGTATGCCTTCCACTTTCAGGAACAGGGATAAAATTACTTTATCTTATCTTCCAAAAGCCTTCCTTATTTTAATAGGGAATCAGTGTGTTCTACCGAAGATAAGAACTGTTGATTATTTGGTGCTGATTGATCATATTATAAAAATGGTTATTTATTAACATTTCTCAAATTTAGCACGTTAAGCTTCGTGCCAAAATAAAACCGCCAATACTCTCCCTTTAAAAAAAAGTTATAAGCAAAATTTTGTTTGGCACTTCTGGTCGTGGGCTTGTCGTGATCCACCCAAGGGCAGCTCCCCCACATTTGGTCCCAGACTGCCATCCAGGTTTCACTGGTGGTTCCAAGTATCTGTGTGCATGCAACTGTGGAAACGCACTGGTGCACAGCTTCGACAGGCGGGCTGAACCAGGTGAGAGGAGCGGGGATCATTCGAACCTGGTGAGAGAGAGAATTCCTTACCCTAACAAGGGAATCTGATCCCGGAAGGGACAGAGAAGATCCACTACAAGATCTGATAGCTCGGAATGCTGTGTTGCAGCGATTAATGGAGAGCGAAGGGTAAAACAAGGAACAGGGTGCTATCCGCTACAGCCAAGATGGTCTCCAATCTCGACGATTTTCCCTGCCATGGGATCAAGATATTTGTGACGGAGAGAGTGGAACTGTCCCAGTGCAACGGCTTTTTCACTAGGAAATTCTTCATTTCAAATATTACGCCATCGTCGGAAACGATGGACAATCAAAACCGATAAACAAAAATTAAATAGGAAGTGGAAATAAAACAAACAAATCAAGTAGGACATAACGCATTGATATTCCTGCAGGATTTTACCTTTCGCGATTTTCACAATCATTTCAAGTATTCATCTGTTTTCTAGATATTATTCTGCATATTCCACAGAAATTGCTACCAAGACTATTTCAAAGAAAGACGTTTTCAGTTTATCGCCAGTGTGTGCACACAAATAGATAGATAGCCGTATTAGTAGACAGATATATACATAAACGGATTGAGAAGGATTACGTTTACGAGACAGATAATTTGATTCCCTTCCTGGGCTGTGAGGAGACACAGACCCGTCCTTGCGGGTATACAGGCCCATCACTGACAACACAGGTGTTATTTTGTTTACTCTGACATGCCACCGACAACACAGATAATGTCTCTGCTTGTCCAGTTCCATCAATACCGTAATGTTATTATCACAGCTGATTCGGTCCCACGATCTCTCACACAGATAATATTTCTGCTTGTCCAGTTCCATCAATACCGTAATGTTATTATCACAGCTGATTCAGTCCCACCATCTCTCACACAGAGAATATCACTGCTTATTCAGACCATCTCCAAGTATACTGGTAATTCCCAAGCTTGTCCAACCTTATGATGTCCACCGCTAAAACAGGATGTATATCTATAAAATCATATCAATACCCCTCTTTACAAAAAATCTTCTTCGGCACAATCATACAGTTAGTGACATTGACCAGTAATCAATGATCACACTGTCGCTGGATATCAGAGCATGTTGCCCGTGTCTTTGTTTGTCAATGGCCGCGCTCCTGCAGCATATAAAATGCAGACAGATCCGAAAATTACAAACTGCACAATCTAAACCTCAAATGTGAAATCACATTAGGTGTATAAGATGATGAGAGGCATTGATCTTGTGGATAGTCAGATAGTATTTGCCAGGGCTGAAATGGCTAGCAGGAGAGGGCACAGATTTAAGGTGCTTAGAAGTAGGTACACTGGAGAGGTCAGGGGTACAGTTGTTTTTTAGCAGAGAGTGGTGAGTTCACGGAATGGGCTGCCGACGACGGTGGTGGAGGCGGATGCGATAGGGTCTTCAAAGGGTCTCCTGAATAAGTACACGGAGCTCAGAAGAATAGAGGGCTATGGGTAACACCAGGGAATTTCTAAATTAAGGACCCATTCTGCACACCTTAAGTTTTCTGTGTTTCTATGTTTTTAGTCAATAGTGCTTTTTATAGTACCATGTAGAGCAGGAGATGGTTATGTAATGTGGACAAAATTTTCGTACAGCTTAAAGTTATGAACTTGATATATAGCGTTTGTACAGCACATAGGAGATATCGTACGGTCAATGTATCAGAGTGCCGCAGTATCAGTGGACATAAAGACATTTAACCTTGGCTTTTGTTAGAATTTTCGTATTCATACGTATCTGGTGCGACCCAGCGTATAAGAATAAATATTCACCCTATGTTTCTATCATCAGATTTGGCCGTGCTTATATGTCGAGGCAACGGCACATTTTAATTTTCGTAGTTCTAAGTGAAATTCGGTGTTATTTATATGCAAGTCCCGTTACACTCTTTTGTTTAGTCAGTCTGCACGAAAACAATCGGGACAATGTTCAGTGGGTTCGCGGATAAAAAACCACAGTAACGAAAATAGGTGCAGCATTTGTTCAGTAGGTTCAGTTAATGGAAACCACCGGGGAACATGAGAATGGCAAGCTTTCATTAACATTACACCACCGATAAGATTTCCTCTCATGTCTCATACCAGGAATAAAATAGTGAATATAACTATTAAAATACCTTGTACACATGTAAACACATGTTACGTAAACTTAGCCTTTCAAAATGTGCTGTTCCCAGCGAATAAGTTTGTATGATTTTGTTGTTTCAAGCAAGTGGGGTATAACAACAGGTGAGAATTATTGGACATCACCAGTCAGATTGATTACAGTCAGTGTGAGATGTAGTTAACCCATTATGAATCGACACTTACAGAATAACGAGATACGCTCAGTTGTATGCCGGTATACCATAAAATTGAGAGAGTTTTTTAAAGACTTTGAAATAATTTGTAAATATTGCTCGGATGAGATAAAGCATTGCAAAAAAACAGAATAAAGTGGTCTCTGCAGGATGAGCTGTGACCTGAAACACAACCGGATGAATATGCACACGCTATAGAAGGTGAGAGATGAAAACAGGTGGAGGAGATACCCTTCTTCTTCAACACTCTGCCTTTTCCCCCTGACATTTCCCAGCTTCGGACACATATTTTTATTTGTAAGACTAAAAGAAGTCCTGACACTGAAGACACTGAAGTCCTTTCACATTCGTTATTATGACCTATCGATTCTAATTTAAATCTGGACTCGTCTGCGTGTCAGTGGAATCAGAATCGGGAGTTGCGTAAACATGTGCCATTTGTATTCAGTGGCTAGAGGCAATGGTCCTGATCTGGGAATTGAATAGTATTGTCACTGAGTGACTTACTGTGCAATGATGGGTAGAGCGTTATATTGTACAACCGAACTTTACTGTGGTTTCCCATCATGAAGAACATTATTATTGTTGTTGTTTTCCTTTTTTTTCAGAACAATTACTGCACATACACTGGCAATGTCTTTGCTGACCATGATGATGTTGACATTGGTTAGCCAGGCCCACCCCTGACTAGACTAATAATACTGCATTGTCTCTGCAGACCTACCAGTAACAAAAAGTTTATAGAATCATTTACTAATCGACATTAGTTTCAGGTGACGAGAGAGAATTAATAAGAAGTGAAGGGACAACTTTGATCAGTTAAGTGGGTAAATATATGTAAGGAGGTAACCACTTATGTGTTTCAGGTGTACACTTTCATAGCATACAAAATGTAGTTGGACAGTCCGTGGAAAACTATCAGATGCTTGAATCCTCTATTTTGGTACACGTTTCACACGAAGGTGGGATTTATGCTGGGTGAATGTCCGAACTGTGTCGCGGAAGCAAGGCGACAGCACCTCACATGTCGTGACCAGCTCCAGCATCTTATCACGGACAACAATCGCTGCAAATGCAAGATGGAAAATGTCCGAAATGTAGTAAATCACTGGATATACCGTATTTTGCCAGAAGCAGAGTTTGGTTTTACCAAAGTTGTAAATGTACTTATGGACTAGTGCCAGGTTTTACAGAGTTATATGCAATTCAGAATAATTTCTCTGAGGCAATTAGTGTGATTATTACATCACTCACATTAGCAGCAAGCAGTTACACAAACGCTTACATTAAAGTGTTTTCTCACTCTGTCACCATGCAAGAAAGTCGTTTCGCCAAAGCACGAAACAAGTTACTAACTTAAAAACAAATGATAATATGGGCATTGCCAATTTAAGTTCCAAGACATCTGACGTCAGCTGCTGAAATGGGACGTTTTCTGATCAGTGGTGTTTCCAACATAGGCAATCATCCTGAACAACTTCAAACTGGTTTTGTCACATGCGGCGGAGCACATTCACTTCTGACATTGAGGGCGGGACATTAGCTTAGCTGGTGTAATAGAGTACGCTTTATTGAAGTGGAAGATGGGATCTTTCTCTCGTTCCAGTCATTTCGAGTCTTTTGAATGACAAAAGTCACAATAACAGCTGATGGCATGTTTCACAATAAAACACGCTGAACGTATGTTCTTCTGAGCATTTAAACGAGATCGAGAGCAATATTCCAGGGACATTTCATAATAAGCAGTTACGCGCCCTCACGACTTCAGCTGCGGTTTGTGGACGGAGAGATGAGCGTTCGTTTCTGGATAGGCAGAGCGTGGATGGTTGATTATTTAACTCTGACAAGTGAACTGCAGTGATTTGTGTTAGGTCCATTGTTATTTATCATGTATGTTACTGACATAAATGTCGATGTAGAAAGGTGAATCAAAAAACAATTCGGACGAATGCTAGGTTGAGGGCGTTGCTGCAGCCCGGTACTCTATCCAAGCTTTTAGCTTGACGTTGACTGGCAGGAAAACGGGATGAAACATGGCCATTGGAATTTAATATAGGCAGGTGTGAGGTGGTTTGCTTTGTGAGGAAAGATACAACCAGTTAAGAAGCACATATTAAATAGTTGCACTTTCGTGTTCAGTATTTAAAAATGACCTGTGAATACAGATCGTTAACTCCAGGAAAGCGGCTTCCATTGAGAACAAATCACATTGACCTTCACAATCATTTCACTGAGTACACGAGTTGGTCCGCTATGTTGAAGCTGTACAACACTTTGGTGAGGCCGTAGGTAGAATATCGTGGGCTGTTCTGGTCAGCTACCTGCAGTTTTAAAATGTCCATAAGCTTCAAAGTTGTGCAGCGATAATTTGAAAGGAAGAGTTCGAGGACTGAGGACAAGAGTTAGAGGGGCAGGTTTAACAGGTCAACACGTGCTGCTATTGGAGCTCCCGTCTCACCATTTCCCCAACACCACTCTGCAGTCCCGTCAGATCCCAGCGTCAGCTCCTGGGCCCTCAGAGGCTCCATCTTCCTCTCACCCCAATCCTCCGCTCTGCACTCACACTACCAGCCTCACTCCCCCCTTGTTTTCCAGCTCTCATCCGTGCCGGGTCTTCACCATCCC